>NW_016107540.1:2122379-2178690 GCF_001604975.1 Cebus imitator | reverse complement strand
AAAACTCCGTCTCAATAAATAAATAAATAAAGCTGATACGTATTAATATGAGAGCTGATTCTTTGAAAATGGAAATACACTCTGAGGGAAACTAGTGAGAAAAATATTTTTTTAAAGTACAAATAAGCGAAATACTCAAAATAAGATTCAAAACAGTGAAAACTGACAGGATAATGATTGACATTTTGGAAATGGAAATATATTTCCAAAGCTGGTTTAATAGGTGAGTTTTCTAACACAGTGAAAAATGGTGAAAGTCTACGGCTGAAATATCAAAAATTAGTCATAAAAGCAATAATTTTATCAAAGAAATAAATACGGAAGAGATCCACATTTCACAGATGAACTAGAGCTGCATGGCCCTAATCTGTCTAAGCTGTTTTCATGAAAGAAGCATGATCTTGATATGAAAAGCAAAATACCTAAGTGTTCAAATTCATAAAAACCATAGTAAAATCTTAATTACGACCACTGATTAAAAATTCCAAATAAAATGTTGGTAGGCATAAACAAGCAGCATATCAGAGGAGTAATTTGCCAAGAACAGATGGAGCTTATGACCAGGAAGAAAATACTTAAAAAGGAAAAGCCAGAAAAGTATTCATTATAGTCGTAATCAAACAAGGAAAAATCTGATTAGCTTAAATGCTGAGAAAGCCTTTGAGTAAATTCAGTACCTACTTTTTATTTAAAAGTGCTTAATGAAAAAATAATAATGGATATAAGCACATTTATATTTAGTCTCATTTTCACCCTACTTAACATGATGCTAATTTGCCTTACAACATGTGTGTGTGTTATGGTCAACCATACAAAATTGACTATATTTGTTCTTTGACAAATAAAAATAGCTCTCTCATATTCATATATTATACATATTTTCAAAGTAGCATCATGTGGAATAAAAAAAGAAATGCAAACATAAATTACTAAAACCATGGGATTTTGTTTGCATTGCTAAAATTATAAAATGTTTTTCTCACCGTGACACAAATCCCCAAACCACTCCAATGTCAATACACTTTACAATGCGAAACTAAAGGACAATCAACAGAGATAATTGGTCAAGGTCATCCTTTAAAGGTTAAAATAAAAATAACAAGCTGAAATTTTTAAATATTTGATCTCAGATAAAATTGTAAGTCTCCAAAACTAATAAGCTGTATGACAGTAAGAAAGATTCTAGTAGAAAAGTAGGCCAATGACATAAATTGACATCCTACAGAAAAGGAATTCTTAATGGCCTACTAAATATGAAAACAGCAGTAATACCATTCATAATTAGGAAAATCCAAGTTGAAGCTTTAACGAGATAGACATCTTCAAGTGCCTGGTGTACAAGTAACTGCTTGTTGACTGGAGGGTGAGCAGAGTGATCTTTCTGGAGGCCAGTTCCACAGCATCCCATAGATGGGGATTTAAAAGGGGAAAAAGCCCATGTCCCTAAAGGTGCTGCTTTGTCTATGGCAGTGAAGTATGGAAAGACCATAAAATCCTGTTAACATGAGATTGATGAATAAACGTATTTACAGTGGAATAATATTCAGCAGTTAAAAAATGATGGCGCTTTTTATCCTATAGACCTAAATGCAGTTATCATCTCTGAGAGACTTGTATTTTCACAAAGTAGCAAAACACAAAATGCGGCATAGTAGGCTAATATAAATGCAAGAAAAATCTCATTGGAAACACTTTATGTGTGAAAGTTCACATAGAAGACTGTGAAAGCAATGAATATCTTTGGAAGAACATTAACTAACAGTGGTTGCTCCCTGGGAAAGAAAACGCGGGAGAGGACTTTGGCTAGGGGCAGGAGGTAGAGCCTGAATGTGGAACCACCAAGACGGGCTGTGATTCCCTGCAAGCCAGAATCTGAGCAAAGGAGAGGGTGGAAGGCAGGCAGCAGGGGTGAGGGCCATTATTACCCTGCCCTTTGAGACAGACGGCACCAGAGACCTTGATGTCACAGGGAAAGGCCACCAGGGCCTGGACAACTGTTTTTGTGCATTCCTGAACAACTTGTACTGCCCCAGCCATGTCCCTACCAGTGGTTGGAACCTTGCGTTACAAGGAAACATATTGCATCACCTTTGCCGTGGGAGCCCTTCTGAAAGGGCTGCTGCCAGAGGTGGAGAGAATGTTTCCGCTGACTTGTAGTAGCTACGGAGGGTGGCAAACCAAGAGTTTAGGGGAGGTTGACTATGGGAAAGGCCTTCGCTGAGGTGTCACTAATGCAGTTCAGGGATTTGGAGGCTATTGGCAGCAACACAGGCAATTGTGCAGACCCGACCCTGCAGGCAGAAGGAGGAAGGTGAGCAAAGAGCCTCGGGATGTGAGCACAGCGGACCCTGCCCCAGCAGCAGGACCAGAGACCCGCTTGGGAGGGGTCTGCTGAAGACAGAAAGTCTTCATAATTATGCTGGGACACTCAGGGTGGTAAACTCCTTCTGTTAAATGAATTTGTTTTGCTTCATGCAAGAAAGGACTGCTTACAGTATTCAAAAACAATAGTGTACGAAGACTATAGAACGTGGCAAAGGACTGAAATGGGAATTGATTTAATAGAGAGACATGTTACGTTCCTAGGAGAGAGCATCACCTTTCAAATATGTCAGTGCTCCTTAAATTTATATTTTCCATAGTGTTACTTTTTCAGCCAAACTTTCAATAGCATGTTTTTTTTTTTTCTGTTCTTGATAAAATGAGTGCAGAATCTATTCTGAAGGGTAAATATTTGAGCAGAGTCATGAAAATACTGACAATGTGGAACAATGCATGCTTCAAAAGACAAGATTATAACTATACAGATCTAATATATGAATTACTTTAAAAACAGGTGGACTTCAAGGTCCAGAACTAAAGAATAGGCCCAATAGAATTTATTAATAAGTATCTAGATAGCAGATCTGTTTTATTCATCAGGCTTGGCTCTGTTCAAAGGCTCTGTCTCTGTCTTCCTGTTTCTCTCTGCCTCTTTACACACACACACACACACACACACACACACACACTAACAAAAAAGGCAAAAATCAGTTATCATTTTACTTAATAGCTGTATATGATGATGTCAAATTATGTATTTTAAATCAACCAAAACACATATTTAATACCTTAGAAAACATTTGCAATATCCATTAACATACATAATTATTAGAATTTCTAATAAAAAGCATGAAAAATCCCAGTAGAACAATGGACATGGGAATTTGAGTAAACAATTCACAAAATAAAACAACATAAAAGGGAAATTAATAATAGTTTACTTATTTGAATTGCAGATATATGAATATGCATTCTTATTTCTTCTATTTTTTTTTTTTTTTTTTTTTTTTTTTTTTTTTTTTTTGCTCTTGTTGCCCAGGCTGGAGTGCAATCTCGGCTCACCGTAACCTCCGCCCCCTGGGTTCAAGTGATTCTCCTGCCTCAGCCTCCCAGGTAGTTGGGATTACAGGCATGTGCCACCACACCTGGATAATTTTGTATTTTTAGTAGAGATGGAGTTTCTCCATGTTGGTCAGGCTGGTCTCAAACCCCTGACCTCAGGTGATCTACCCGCCTTGGTCTCCCAAAGTACTGGGATTACAGGCATGACCCATGGTACTCGGCCCATGAATTCTTATTTCTAGTGAAAAATAGCTTGAAATTAACTGTTAAAATTTTTAATTTTATATTTTCTCTGGCTCAGCAGTTTCACCAGAAATTTGAAACCAGTCATATGAAAGCGTTTTGCCAATAACAAAGATTTATCTAAATAAGTTTTTACACAGTTATTTATATTATTTATTGATTTATTTTTAATTTTACTTTAAGTTCTGGGATCCATGTGCAGAACATGCAGGTTTGTTACATAGCTATACATGTGAAATGGTGGTTTGCTTCACCCATCACCCCATCATCTGGCTTTTAAGCTCTGCATGCATTAGCTGTTTGTCCTAATGCTATCCCTCCCCTTGCCCCTACCCTCCATAGTTCCCAGTGTGTGATGTTCCCCTCCCTGTGATCATGTGTTCTCATTGTTCAACTCCCACTTATGAGTGAGAATATGCAGTGTTTGGTTTTCTGTTCCTGTGCTAGTTTGCTAAGAATGATGGTTTCCAGCTTCATCCATGTCCCTGCAAAAGACATGAACTCATCCTTTTTTATGGCTGCATAGTATTCCATGGTGTATATGTGCCACATCTTCTTTATCTAGTCTATCATTAATGGGCATTTGCATTGGTTGCAAGTTTTGCTATTGTAAATAGTTCTGCAATAAACATATGTGTGAATGTGTCTTTGTAGTAGAATGATTTATAATCCATTGGGTATATACCCAGTAATGGGATTGCTGGGTCAAATGGTATTTCTGGTTCCAAATTCTTGAGGAATCGCCACACTGTCTTCCACAATGGTTGAACTAATTTACACTCTCACCAACATACACTGCTATTTATAATAGCTTTTCTGTCTTAGAGAAAACAACACAAATATCTAACAAAAACCCTCATAATTAGTTATATTTAGTTAAGATGTAGAAGCCTCAGTTTGATGTACATCAGGAATATACAACATACTCAAAAATATTGAATCTTACTACATTTTGGTTGCAGAATTAAAGTATTTTCTATTTTTTTCTGCTGTGTATCCTGTGTTTTGACATTGTCTACATCGAACATTCAATTCACATAATGCTAAATAGTAAATTAAAACAAATGATCCAGATAACTTTTTACCAACTGATATACAGGGCAAAGTCATACAAGCTTAACATGTTTCGTTTTCATCTCAAGGTACGTATCTTGACCCTAATGTGTTCAATTGTGAAAACTTAGGAGTTAAATTTAATGAGTACATATTTTTGGTATTTGAATACTAATGGGAAATTAAAAGTGATTGTCTGAAATTCCATGGAGGTAGACCCAATAATTGAATGCAGAGCTATAATTCTTCTAGGATTGGTTGTTGGAATGACTTTCAGAAATAAATCTGGATTCTTCTGTGCACTTTGGATTGAACACTTAGATGACATTTGGCAGGTGTATTATCTTGGACTCACACCACGAAATTGAAACTTTTAATGTATTCTGTTTTCATAGGTTTATCTACTTAATACGAGCTCTTAGATTTAAAAGTGGAGTATTTAGAGATTTGTGGTAGTTCATAAATGAAAAGTTAAAACTATTTACTTAATAGTCTTCAATTTATAGCAATGTGCTCCCACAAAGAATTGCCTAACCAAAGTTTTTTAATCATGTTCCCTAAAAGTATCTTCAAGTATGAAGATGGGCTCTTCTTAACCTAACATATTCTGGAAATATATCCAGCAAAGAGAAATTTATTTTCCTACTGTAGACCTCATTTTTACCTTATAATGGATGTTTACTTGCCTGTGACATAGTTTTATTTGCTTCCTAGACTGAGTGTGTGCTCTCCACAAATATTTTTGGCTATGACATAAAATAACTATAGTGATATGTTTTATGTTACTTTTAAGTATAAATAACATCATATATAAATATGCATTAGTATACTTATATTTTATAAATATATTTATAATATGTAAATATATATTGAATTCTACCAAATTCTATAATATATAAATATATATTACATAATATATATTTATAATGTGCAAATATAGTTAAATATATACTTATAATATATAAATATAAATGTCAATATAAACATAAATTATAATTATTTTATAATTCCATGCATGTCTTGTTAGTCCTAATGGTAATTCATTCTAATCATATCTATACAAAGGTTTTTCTCATTTTACGTTGGAAATGTGTCATGAAGGAGTGCATAGGCTGCCTACTGACAAAGAAATAACTGTGATGTCAATGAAGATCTTCTGTCAGTCACCCGGCTCAGCACCTGAGCTGACATGCACAACACAAAATCAATCGTCTTCTCAAGTACTAGGATTTCTCAGTCAATAATGTCATTTCATGAAATCATTATAGTAGTTCTAAGTTTTCTGTACCTCCTGCCCACACGTTGTATTTTGTGTAAGTTTTCTACTGTGAATTACCACAAACTTAGTGGCTTGAAACAATACAAATTCATTTTCTTACAGTTCTGTAGAGATTCTGAAATAGATCTAAGTAAAGACCCAGGTGTGCGAAGTGTCCATTTGTTTCTGAAGGTTTTGGCTTCTTGGCTTTTTGCAGCTTCCAGTAGTGACCTTCTCTCCTGGAGATTCTCTTCAGAATCTCTCTTCCACTTTTAAGGACCCCTGTGAGTCCATTGAGCCCACCTGGATAGGCGAGGATAATTGTCTTAAGATCATGTGATTAGAAATCTCAATTCTGTCTGCAACCTCGGTTCACCTTTGCCACATAACCCAACATAGTCCCAAGTTCTGGGGATGAGGATGTAGACATTTCAAAGGGATTGTTATACTACACATGACATAATCCAAGTTATTCTTGTAACTTCTTTAGAATCAATAGAACTTAAAAACATCGTACTATTGAAAGTTGTGGTAGTTTGACTAAAAATAAAGAATCTTCACTTAAAAACACTTTTCTCCTGAGAATGGGAGAAGTTTGACAAGGAATGTGTTGAAGAATATATTAAAATCAAGTCTTGTTGAGAGGAAAATGCAGAAAGTCGAAGAAAGTTTGGATTTCTCAGTATGGTAGATCTTATTAGATTACAATACGTTCTGCGCATTCTTAGAGAACAGTATTCAGGCACATGATTATCTGCTCTGGCTTCGTGCTTTTTCTTACCTGGGGTCTCTCTGTCTCGTGTCAGATCTGTTGGTGGCACAAAGTAAGAAGTGGGAGGAAAGGTAAGGGCGAAGGGAAAAGTGGCATTGGATGGAGGCTTTACTGCTTGTTGCCTAGGAGGTACAAACTCACCAAATGCTTTACTTCTCTTTTTAAAATTATAACAATATCAATAATGATGTGACTAATTATAATCCTCACCAGTGAGCAAACCGAGGCCATGAGATAAAATAGTTTGCCCCAAATCACGTAACTGAAATTGGGCCCTGTACTGGGACCCAGATTCAGATTCCCTTGGTTTCTTGAGCTGTGCTTCTTCCACCCTACAAGCCAGAAAGCAGTCACTACATAGCAGTCATCCTTCTGTGTTATCATGCACTCAGTGTAAGTTCAGAATGTTCTCCAATCCATTTCCTAAGACATCTGAAAAGAGCAACTGAGCATTTCTGGGGGCTGGACCCACTCTGACAAAAAAATAAAATACTGGAAATAAAATCTCCTCTTCCCGTTACTCAGTGAGGAATATGGGAAGGCCAGAAACCAGAAGGCCATCTATCCAGGGATGAGGTTTTGGTGTCCATGTAGGTCTGAAGCAGTTCTGTTCATTGACTTCGCCTCTTGTGGGTAGGCCTTGGCATTGTCACATTCTCGTGTTGAGAGGATGTGACCTCTCACTGCACTCTCCATTCTCAAGAGAAACCACGAGAATAGGCTGTCGTGCTGTCTTATGCTTAGAATGCATGGGATTGCAGGGCATTTTCATATGTAATTCATCACCGACTGTATCAGAAAAGCCAGGCTCTCACTTCCAGAGCCATCTGCCTCTCACTGTTCATGGATAGATTCTTGACCGCCTGCTCCTTTCTTCCATATCAGTACCTGCTGTTAAATACCCTTTATCTAGACTTGGCAAGTATTGCTGGGGTGAGGAGAGCAGCTATGTGAATGTGGCCTGAGTGTGTCTACTTCTGCCTGCAACTCTTAATGTTGGTGAAGGAAGCCTAGATGGGAACAAATGCTCTCATGGGTAGCCTCAATTTCACAAAAGAAAAAAGTGTACAGGAGGAGTCCAGCATTCTGTTTATTTAGCAATTTCTACCCTGGTTATGTTGATGCCTTGCCCTGCTAGCAAGAAGAGTTTTGTTTAATTCATAGGACCAAGTTTAGTACTCTGTAAACATTATCTTCTTCCTTACATTTATTACCAGTGTTTCCATTCAATTCAATGAACATTTATTTATACAGTAACAGTAGTTTGTAAAATATTCATGACTCCTTGCATTGCACAGATAGGTTAATATTATGCTTTCCTTAGAGCTCTGGCCATAGAGGTTTGCATGCTTGAAATGCTGACCACTTTTCAGACTTTGTAAATTTGCTTTCAGCCTTTTTAAGATGCTATACATAAGTCATGATGACCTGGGCATTCAAGCTATCAAATTCTTTTAAAGCCTTACTCCTGTGAGGCCAGGCTGTAAGAGAATCCCAAATGGGATATGACTCATGACTGTAGGCCAAATGCCTTATCCTAAAAAGAAGCTCAGGTATTTCCAGAGACAGTCCCTGTGAGCTTTCTTATTTCTGTGGGGAGAATGACCTTGCAATGATCTTCATTTGACAACCTGTCCCTGCTTACAAATAGTGCATTTGCAAAGCATTGCGGTAGGAGAAAATGTCCAAGTGGACTGTCTTATCCATCTCTCTCTAACTTCAAGCAGGGGTGCTGAGGTGGAGAGGAGAGGTAGTTCCTGAGAGCCTTCATCTGTCATTAAGCAGACCTAGCCATCATTTTGTGGCTGGATTTGACTGGTCCTTTGCATCCCCCTGGGTGTCTTCTCTTATTCTTTGTCCTTATCACAACACTTGTAACCCCACCCATTCCCTAGTTGGCTTTTCTGATGTCTAAGTGATTCTTATTTTCTTCACTTTCCTCCTGCTTTTAGTCCTGATCGTACCTCTTGGACCACACAATAGAAAGCAACTTTCTTATTTTGTTTTGTGTTGTCTGCTTGTTTATACAGATGACGTCATACTACCTTGCCCAGGCTGATCTCAAACTCCTGGATTTGAGTGATCTTCCTGCTTTGGCCTTCTGAAGTGTTGGGATGACAGGAACGAGCCACCACACCCAGGCTAACTTCCCCATTTGGAAGCTCTGAACCTCCGCTCCAGTCGTCCTCTGTGTTTCTCCCCACCTCCTGTACTTTCCATTGCTTCAGATTGGTGAAATCCTTCTTTCTTTTTTTTTTTTTTAATTTTCTTTTTCTTTAAGCCTACAGCATCCGGTATACCCAGGCAGTCTCCCATCCAAGTACTAACCAGGCCCGACCCTGCTAGCTTCCGAGATCAGACGATGGGGCGCGTTCAGGGTGGTATGGCCGTAGACGTGAAGTCCTTCTTAAGAAGATGGACCTTGATTTTGCAGAAGGCTTCTTTCTCTAGCAGCTTAAAGATATCAGCCTGATTGGTGTATGCTGTTGCCTCTGAAATTTGGCCCTTCTCCCAGTGCCAGTCCTTGTATGGAGCCCTGCCGTGCCTCACGGAGGTCACCCCTTAAGGGGCCTGGAGCAGGAGCCGTGCTTCGTGGAGGAAGACAAACTGAAGCTACCTTTGCAGCTCCAACCTGGAAACGCCACCAGTGGGGAGGGGCCAGTGTTGTAGAGGACAGGCACTTACAGGCTTACGAGGGGGTTCATGACGATTCGGCTAAAGTGGAGAGAAAATAATGAAATGATAAAATCATTCTTGGAAGTAATTTTTAAGCTTGGGTAATGAGGGATTTTGAGGGCCTGTGTCAAATGAACAGCCTCATCGACTCTCTTTTGTCTGTCTCTTTCACTCACTCATTTATTCTATATATTTCTATTTGTTTCTTATTTCCTATTTCAGTATTTGGCACCTTTTAGTCATTAGAAAAAATTATTCATCTTCCTCGCCATTTTCCACACACACCTACCTATCCAAGCAATCTAGTGAATATTGTTTCAATTTCCTTTCCAACTACTTACTTGCTAATCCAGGGGTGTCAGAAGTACCTGATTTTGAATTATCAATTGTAGTTTAACCTTTCCACAAATGAAAGAAGAGTCTCTTTAATATAAGCCTGATTTCCAATCCAATAACTAAAATGCGATGTCATGCTCAAATTGACTCTCTGTAATCCTCTAAATGAGGTGGAGAGATTAGAGAGGACAGGAATTAATAGATCATGGATATTGAAGGAATAAAATGTTCTTTAACCCAATTCATACCTCAGCTCTGATGAACCCCAATAGCATTTGGAAGCTTAAGAATGAAAAAGTGCAAAAGGTGAAAACATGATTGATAGCAGCTTTGAGGTTTAACATCACAGAGGCAAAGGGACAAAAAAAGGTAGCATGAGGAGTGAAAATATACAAATCAGAGTAAAGCAAAGAATAACATTTTTTAAAACACTAATTGGACTATTCAGCTGTTTCCAGTTCAGAAATGATTACAAATATCAGACATCTGTCAGACAGCACCCTCCATAACAGAGATTTCAGATGCGTATTAGTCCATTCTCGCACTGCTATAAATACCTGAGACTGGGTAATTTATGAGGAAAGGGGTTTAATTGGTTTATGGTTCTGCAGGCTGTACAGGAAGCATGGCTGGAGAGGCCTCAGGAAACTTGCAGTGATGGTGCAAGTCAAAGGGAAGCAGGCACATCTTACCTGGCCTGAGCGGGAGGAATAGGGAGAGTGGGAGGTGCCACACACTCTTAAACAACCAGATCTTATGAAAACTCACTCATAGGGGACTCTGCCCCCATGATCTAATAAACTACCACCAGGCCCCACCACCAACATTGAGGATTAATATTTGACATGATATTTGGATGGGGACACAAATCCAAACCATGGCTTGGTTATGGATTAATATTAAATTTTTAACACAATTTTTTGGTAGTCAGTATATTTTATCATTTCATCTAAGTATCTGAACTTTTGTGGACTTTCAAATAAAAAATTAAATTAAGATACTAATTTATCATTGCGACTGTGACGTGTGTTGGTTGGTTTGGCTTAAAGTAGAGCTTTACTGTCAATGAAAACCTCTTTGTCTTATGTAGCAAACAACTTCTACATTTACTCTGTCAGAGAGACTTCAAGCACTTCTGTGTATAATTCTCATAATAGTGTAGCAGAAGAGGAAAAGGGAACAGAAAAAAATTTTTGAAAATAGTACATTTAGAATTAGTTGTGGACTCAAAACTCAGCTCTACAAACTAGTAACTGAGTAAAGCTGGTCAATTACCTTGCTCCATGAGCTGCAATGTCCTTATAATAAATTCAAGATACTGAAACCATAATGCTTATGGATATTCTGATTTAAATAAGACTATGTGAGCACATATAAAGCAAGAGGTTTCATGTCTACTATATGAATTGCTTGTTATTATAAACTAGTTTCCAATATGCTCCTAGCATTTCAACTTTTGAAATCTCTATATTAAAGTATCATAGTCAGGCAAGAAGTTCTGGTTCTGGCTTTTCAATTTTCCTGATCTGCATATTCTTAAGCAATGTGATATGAGACAGTATTTTTCCTGTCCTCCAGGAAAAGCAACAAGGTGAATGAGCAATGGGGGAAGGTTCACAAACCCCACTTTTAGCAAAAGTCAATGAGCTGTACGGTTCAGAGACTCCAAAAAATGTTTAATTACTTTCAAAGCCTGCTGCGACTGTGCACATCTCCCAGGGAGGGGCTGTCCTGAAGAAGATGGCGCCTGCTAAGACGGTCCATTTGAGAAAGAACCAGCAAATGTGCCAACAGAAGAGGTGATTCCTCCAAAGTTCCAGATCCTGTCCTAGGAATGTGGCAAACAGAGAACCAGCACTCATGAGGAAGGAAATACACTGGAACAACATCAATAAAACATGAAAACAAAAGTGGAGTAGAGACCCAGTGCCTGTCAGCCCAGAGGTGGCAAATCTCAGAAAGTCTCAGTACACAGATAGTTTTTAAGGTGAGAGCTCACTTGAGAAGAAGCCATATAAATCATACATAGCAATTTTGAGAGAGTACCGGGGTGAAGGGCATGGCAGCAGAAGCCCTTTCAGAGGAAGTTTAGTTCAGAGAAGCAGAGGCAATGAGACTATGCAAAGTATCAAAGAAAGCTACTATTTAAGAGGTGACACCCATTTCTAAAAACAGGAAGTGGTGGTTATCAAGGTCACATTAAAACCCAAGGATCATTGAATTTAGCTAATATAGCATGGTGTGCCTTGGGGCGAGTCAATAAGGATATTGTTTGACTTGCATAACAAAGAAGACCAGTAACTGACTAATAAAGTGATGCTTTCAGTCTCCCCAGTAAGGCTTATGTGATCCTTGGCCTGCTTGGTTCAGAATCTGAACCAGCTCTCAGATTCTGAGCCCATCAAATAAAGGGAAAACTGGATACCTTTGAGGAGGGATCCCACAACTCTTAATTACATAGGGCTCAGTTCATGGATGACCTTAAAGGCAGTAAGGAGACAGTCTTTCTGTGTTCAGAGCTTGGGTAATACACTCAAGGTCTCGTAGAATTTTATACAATATGATGACAAAGTAGTCTGAGGTACAGATAGAGACTCAGTGGTAGTACTAAATGGCTTGGCTTATTGGTGAAAAGCTTGGAAGGAATAAGATTAAAATATCAGAGAAAAAGCTGCCTGAGTAAGCGGCATGTGGATGGACCTCTGGACTTCACA
The DNA here is from genome assembly GCF_001604975.1 of Cebus imitator. Classification (NCBI taxonomy): domain Eukaryota; kingdom Metazoa; phylum Chordata; class Mammalia; order Primates; family Cebidae; genus Cebus; species Cebus imitator. The sequence goes on along the minus strand of NW_016107540.1, from coordinate 2,166,254 downwards.
CAAAGGTCAGGGTCTTTGTATCTGACAGCAATGTTCATTGTAAACCGTTAGCGCACAGAAGTCACAAGCAAGTATTTCACAGAATACTCCCAGTGGATGTGAGCCGGTCTCTGTCTACATGCAAATTTAACAGCATAGACTTCTCCTCCACATGGCTGTCACAGCTACGGCCTCTGCTCAACATCCAACCCACCATCAAGATGGATGCTAAGCTATATATATGGTGCCTTACTTCAAAGAGATCAAAACCAGTGCTTGAGGTGTTGATTACATCAGACCTCTTCAGTCATGGGGAGGGCAACATTTTGTCCCTACTACAACTCATTCTTAATCTGAATAAGGGATTCTATCCATTGTCAGTATTGCTTTTACCAGTGTTTAAAAGCTACAGACATTCTTTCTTACTGACATTAAATCACAAATAACATTATCTTTGAATGAAGGGCTCATTTTATGGTGACATAGGTATAAACAATGAAACTATGATGGTAGAATCTGCTTTCATTCTCCAGAAACAGGTGACATCGTTAAATGTGGAAATATAGTCAGGTGTCAGTGAGGGCATCTTCTTGAGGATGCCTTCTTGTGGAGTGCTCTTTCAGGATGTAGCATATATATTGAACCTAAGTCCATTATATGGGTTTGAGTAGTCATGGGTCTCCTTGGTTTGGGAACCAAGAGGGTAGGAAGCAAATTTACTGTTTCCACTTCACTCCAAGTGACCCATGTGGAGAATGTGTCTTATCCCATCCACACTTTTAGACTGACTATGACTAGAAGCGTCTATGTGGAGGGGAGGTGTTTTTCCAAGAGTATACAGTAAGTGCTGCACTAGGTCAAAAGCCACAGTGGACACCTGGTCTTATTGGTAAACCACTAAGCGCACACACACACAAAATTGTATCCTAGTGGGAATAATCAAAGGACTTAAGATTACTGCTACATACGGGGGCCTGGATGAGTTTGTGTGGAAACAAGAGATTCAGTTAGGTAACTTTTACTGGTCCCATGGTTGGTGAGCATAGTCAAATGGAATTTAGAGCAACAGGAACTTGATGAAGTCAAGTTAATGAGTACTCAGACTCCTCAAGAAAGTATGTTTGAACTGGACAATAAAACTAAATGAGTGGAAAAACTGGCTAAAAAGTAGGAATCTATAGTGCATGTTATATTAATAGAAGAGAAATGATGAAAATAAGCCGTAGCCAGAGGACCAGTTGCAGCAGTGGAACTGTGGCCTGTCCTGCGTATTCTCCTATTTTAAACACTTAACTTTCAGAGACTAAAGTTGGCTACCAACTTGAGGTGCAGTAACAAAGCGGATTCCCAGTGGGCATCAGTAGTCCTGAATGGGACAGGGGTGTATGGTAGCCCACGCGACTGACACATCACCACATGTACACCTGGCCCACATCTGAGTTTTCTGCAAAGAGGAGCCTATTCTCAGCACTTCAGTTTCTAGCAGAATAAATTGTACTTCTACTTCTCTTGCAGAGGGCTTGGAAGGTTGCCTTGGGATCTTGGACAGATTTTTCTTTTGAAAGCCCAGAATTGCTTGGTAATTAACACCCACAGGAGCACTCTTCAAGGATTAACTGGCTGGAATTGATGGGTACACATGTCCGTTAACCCATCCCTCCATTCTCTTTGGCTTTTCTGAGAGTAACCAGTAGTACTAGCCCCAAATGACAACAATGACAAACTGCTCATTAATACCACTATATTGCTTTTCTCAATTCACAGAATCACCTTCTTTACTCACACAAGAAATCTGGAAACATTAAACTCATGGATAGTGGAATGATTGTTAACAGAGGCCATGGTGGGGAGTGGTGGATGAAAAAGGAAAATGATGGTCCACTGTACAAATTTCTGCTAGACAGGAGGTGTACATTCAAATTGTCTATTGAGCAACATAGTTACTATAGTCAATAATAAAGTACTGTATATTTCAAACTTGCTAGAAGAGTGGAATTTAAATGTTCTTACCACAAATAAATAAATAAGTGAAGTGACAGATATGTGAATTAGCCTGATTTGATCATTCCACCATGTATAAATGTATGGAAGAATCACATTGTACTCCACAAATATATATGTAATTATTATTTGCCCACTAAATATAAAAGTTATTGAAATACCAAAACGCACAAAGCTAATGTTGTCAAAATAGTATGATATTGACATAAAGCAGATAGATATTTAGGCTAGTTGAATAGAATATGTGGCCCCAAATAAACCCTCTTATATATGGGAAAATGATGTTTGACAATGTTTCCAGGACAATGAATGGCAAAAGGAAAGACTCTTCAAGAATTTATAATGGGATAATGGAATAATCATAATGAGAAAACAGGCAGAAGAATAGTTGGGCCCTTACCTTACATCATATNCCCAGTGGATCAAAGATGAAATCATAAAACACCTAGAAGAAAACATCAGGGACAAAGACATGACATTAGATCTGATGTCGCTTTCTTAACTATGACACCAAAAATACAGGTGACAAAAGCAAAAATAGAGAAGTGGGACTAAATCAAACTTGACATTTCTGCACAAGAAATGACACAATCAACAAAGCAAAAAGCCTTCAAAATGGGAGTAAATATTTGTTCGTCACAAATGTGACCAGGATTAATATCCAAAATAGACAAAGACTTACAAATAAACAGCACAAAACAACAAACCAAGTACATTTTAAAAATGGACAAAGGACTTGAATAGTCATTTATCCAAAGATGATTTTTAAAGACCAAAAAGCCTATCAAAAAATGCTCAAAATCACGAAAGAAATGCAAATCAAAACCACAATAAGAAACTACCTTATACCTACCAGTCTTGTTACTATTTAAAAAATGGTTGGTGAGGATATACAGCTAGTGCTCGACTTATGACCACGATTGGTTCCGACAGACCGGTCGTAATGCGATTTGGTTGTAAGTTGAGTAGGCTATATGTGCAGTACTGTGAAATGATGTTATAAAAATCTTTAAGTCATATTTTATCATAATTTTCTTTCATTATTGTTATATATCATAATTTTCTTTCTTCATTTTATGCCATTTGTATCATCTCTACACCATTTTGTTTCTTATTTTTACATTCGTCAGGTTTAAGTAAAACACTGCATTACCAGTACAACTGGTTTAATATTTGCAAAACATACAAAATTAGAAAATACAGGTGCATACAAAAATACAAAATACAGGTGTAAAAAATACCCTAGGAAACATTTTCCCAATTGCCAAACATTTCAAAATATATAAACAGTCGTGGTTAGCGATTGTGGTCGTAAAGTCAAATGGTCGTAAGTTCCATAGGTCGTAAGTTGATCAATACCTGTAGAGGAATTGGAATCCCTGTGTACTGTTGATCAGAATGTAAAACAGGTTGCGATCGGAAACATTATGGTGTGTTCCAAAAAAAAAAAAAAACTTTTTGCAATTACCATGTTATCTAGCAATCCCAGTTCTTGGTATATATCCAAAATAATTGAAAGCAGGATCTTGAAGAGAGATTTCATACCCAGGTTAGTTGCAGTATTATTCACAATAGCCAATAGGTAAAAACAACCCAAATGTCCATCTATGGAGGAATGAATAAACAAAATATGATGCATATATACAATGAAATATTATTCAGCCGTAAAAGGATGGAAATCCTGACATATGCTACAACATGGATGAACCTTGAAGACATTATACTAAGTGAAATAATCTAAACAGAAAATGACAAAAACTGTATGATTCTATTTTATTAGTCATGCAGACTAGTCAATCATAGAAACGAAAAGTAAAATGGTTGTTTCCGGGGATGCGGTAGAGGGGGAAGTGGGATGTTGCTTAATGAGTACAGGTATTGATCGACTTACGGCCTATGCAACTTACGACCATTCGACTTTACGACCACAATCCCTAGCCACGACTGCTCCACATCTGGCAGTGCAAACGTTGCCCAGCTGGGTGTATGACACTGTGGACCAGCTTCCGGCAGCACTACCATCTCTGCGTGCACCATTTCAACTGTTATCCTAGACTCAGTACAGCAATTTGTGTTTTGTGTCTTGGATATTTTTCATCAAACCCTTCCCAAGATGTCTACCAAGAGGAAATTGTCTTTGTCTACACCTCCGCCTGCCAAGAAGGAAAGAAAGGCCATCGATCTTGACACGAAAATGAAGGTAATTAAGCAGTACGAAGGAGGAAGGAAAGTGAATGTGATCGCATGTGATATGAAGTTATCACATTCGACTGTGTTGACGATTTTGAAAGATAAAGAATTTGTGAAGCTGTGAAAGGTTCTGCACCCATGTGATCAACAGTTATAACAAAGCAATGAAGCAGGCCTATCCACGAACTGGAGAAATTGCTATACATTGTATATTTGGATGGAAGATCAAATTCAAAAACGGACACCATTAAGTCTTTTTACTGTGCAGATGAAGGCAAGAAGTGTATTTCAGACTCTGAAGGAGCGTGCTGGGGAAGATTACAGTCGAGAATTTGTAGCAAGCACTGGCTGGTTCCAGAGATTCAAGAAAAGATTCCAGATGCATAGTGTTCGAGTGACTAGAGAAGCAGCGAGTGCGGGTAAGGAAGGAGCACGTAAGTTTGTTGATAGTCTGGATGAATTAATTACAGATGAGGGATGTCTAGCAGAACAGATTTTCAATGTTGATGAAACTGGATTATTTTTTAAACGGATGCCAGCACACACTTATATTCACAAAGAGGCCAAAAGCATGCCAGGATTTAAAGCACTTAAGGATAGGCTAACTCTGCTGCTTGGCGGGAACATCGCAGGGTTTAAGCTGAAGCCGTTCTTAATTTATCACTCAGACAACCCGCGTGCGTCCAAGAATGTTAACAAGCACACCCTGCCCGTCTACTTTCGTTCTCAACGTAAAGCATGGATGACACAAGGATTGTTTGAAGACTGGTTTATGAACTGTTTTATTCCTCAAGTTCGAGAATATTGTTTGGAGAAAGATATTCCTTTCAAGATTTTATTGCTACTCGATAATACGCCTGGACACCCACCACATCTAGGCAATCTCCATCCAGTTGTAAAATTTGTTTTTCTTCCGCCAAACACGACTCCACTCATCCAGCCTATGGGCCAAGGTTTGATTGCTACATTAAAGGCCAACTATCTCCGAACCACCTTCACTCAAGCAATATCCGCTATAGATGCTGCCTCAGAACTAACATTGCGAGATTTTTGGAAACACTACAACATTTTTATGTGTATCAACAATATCACTACTGCCTGGGAGGCTGTGACGAAAAAGTGCATGAATGGCATCTGGAAAAATTGTGTTAAGCACTATGTTAATGATTTTGACGGACTTGACAGTGAACATGAACTTGAAATGATTCGGGGGAAAAATAGTAAAACGCGCTAAAGACCTTTCTTTGGAGTGTGAAATGGAAGATGTCGAAGAGTTGCTAGACAAAGAATCCGGAGAACTTACAAATGAGGAGCTAATCGAACTGGAAGAAGAAAGGGTGGCAGAAGAAGAAAGAAGAGAAGCAGAAAAAGAAGAGGAGGAGCCAGAAAGAAAGTTCACCACTAAGGGATTATCAGACGGTTTATCTTTACTGAATAAACTTCTTATACATTTCGAAGCAACGGACCCAAACATCGAACGATTTGCAAGGATTGAACGGACGGTGCATGATGTGTTTCGTCCGTATCGTGAAATTTATGAAGAAAAAAAGAAACATACAATTCAGACAAAGCTCACCATGTTTATGAAAAAACCAACTCCGGTAACCCCAACTGCTGCCTCAGATGACGACATCAACGATCCGCAGCCAAGAACTGGCGGCCAATAAAATGTTTCTCACATGTTTATATATTTTGATATGTTTTGCAATTGGGAGAATATTTCCTGTGCTATTTTTTACACCTGTATTTTGTATTTTTGTATGCACCCGTATTTTCTAATTTTGTATGTCTTGTGAATTATTAAACCAGTTGTACTGGTAATGCAGTGTTTTACTTAAACCTGACTAATGTAAAAATAAGAAACAAAACGGTGTAGAGATGATACAAATGGCATAAAATGAAGAAAGAAAATGATGATACCTAACAATAATGAAAGAAAATTATGATAAAATATGACTTAAAGGTTTTTATAACATCATTTCACAGTACTGTACATATAGCCTACTCAACTTACGACCAAATCGTGTTATGACTGGTCTGTCGGAACCAATCATGGTTGTAAGTCGAGCACTAGCTGTATAGATTTAGGTGTTTTTTTCTTTCATTTTTTTTTGAGGAAGTCTCTCTCTGTCGCCAGACTGGAGTGCAGTGGCATAATCTCAGCTCACCACAACCTCTGCCTCCTGGGTTCAAGCGATTCCCCGGCCTCAGTCTCCCAAGTAGCTGGGACTACAGGTGTGTACCACCATGCCCAGCTAATTTTTTTATTTTTAGTAGAGACAGGCTTTTGCTGTGTTGGCCTGGATGGTCTCAATCTCTTTACCTCGTGATCCACCCACAAAGTGCTGGGATTACAAGATGAAAAGGTTTTTGAAAATTGGTTGCACAACAATGGAAAGATTCTTAACAATACCGAACTATCAAGTTAAAAATTGTTAAGCTGGTAAATTTTATGTTGTTTTTACCACAATTAAATAATTTTATTAAAATATTTAATTTTATTTATTTTTTTGAGATGAAGTCTCCCTCTATCGCCAGGCTAGAGTGCAGTGGTACTATCTCAGTTTACTTGCAACCATTTTCCAGTTTTAAGCAATTCTCCAGCCTCAGCCTCCCCAAGTAGCTGGGACTACAGGCACGCACCACCATGCCTGGCTAATTTTTTTTTTTTTTTGTATTTTTAGTAGAGACACGGTTTCACCATGTTGGCCAGGATGGTCTCAATCTCTTGACCTCGTGATCCGCCCGCCTCAGCCTCCCAAAGTGCTGGGATTACAGTTGTGATCCACTGTGCCCGGCCCCAAAATATTTTAAAATTATATAATTGAAAAAATTGGTGAAATCCACATATGTAGCTTAACAAATGGCATTACACCCAAGTTAATTTCTTAGCGTTTTAAACTGTACTATGGTTATGTGTGTTAGTCAGAGTTCTTCAAAGAAAAAGCACCAATGAGATAGACATGGATATGGGTATGGATATAGGTTTAGACTTAGATATAGATATATAAGAAGGAATTTATTGGGGGAATTGGCTCACATAGTTATTGAGGCTGAGAAGTCCCATAGTGGGCAGTCTGCAAACTGGAGACCCAGGGAAGCTGATAATGTGGCTTAGTCTAAGTCTGAAAGTCTCAGGGCGAGGGGAGACAGTGATGTAACTCTCAGCTGAGGCTGAAATCCTGAGAAACTGGAGGCCTGCTAGTATAAGTTCCAGAGTCCACAGGCCAGAGAACCTGGAGTTCTGATGTGCAAGGGAAGGAGAGAAGGGAAGCTCCACAAAAGACAGAAAGAATTTGCCTTTTTTTCCTGCACTTTTTTTTTTTTTTTTTTTTTTTCTGGGACCTCAGCAGATTGGGTTGTGCCTACCCACAATGGTGAGGGTGGATCCTCTGCAGTCCATTGATTTCTCTTCCAGAAATACCTTCAAAGACACACCTAGTGATAGTGCTTTACCAGCTACCTAGATAACCCTTCAGCTAGTCAAACTGACATCTGCAATTAACCATCACACTAGGTATGACATTAGCATTAGACAAAGGTAGGTGGATACAATTCTGTACTCTTTTTGAAAAGTAAAAAAAAAGGAAAATATATGCTTAATTTCATGTAAATATTTATAAAAAATATTTGAAAATTAAAAATTGTCAAATAAAAATATTTAACTCAGAAAGGATTATACACCTACATGAATGCCTAAAGTTATAAATCTCCTAGAAGAAAACATAGGTGATCTTAGGCTAGGCAAAGATATTTTTTTCTTTTTCTTTCTTTTTTTTTAATTTCATTTTACTTTAAGTTGTGGAGTACATATTCAGATCTTACAGGATTATTAGATAGGTAGACACATTCCATGGTGGTTTGCTGCATCCATCCCCCCATTACCTACATTAGGCATTTCTCCTAATGTTATCCCTCTCCTATCCCCCCACCCCCTGCTATCCCTTACCTAGTCCGCAACCGCCGTCAGGCCCCAGTGTGTGATGTTCCCCTCCCTGTGTCCATGTGTTATTGTTCAACACCCACTTATGAGTGAGAACATGTGGTGTTTGGTTTTCTGTTCTTGGGTCAGTTTGCTGAGAATGATGATTTCCAGCTTCATCCATGTCCCTGCAAAGGACATGAACTCATCATTTTTTATGACTGCATAGTATTCCATGGTGTATATGTGCCACATTTTCTTTATCCAGTCTATCTTTGATGGGCATTTGGGTTGGTTCCAAGTCTTTGCTATTGTAAACAGTTAGGCAAAGATTTTAATATACTGAACAACTGTCAGGCACATGAAAAAAATAAATTAGTATTCTTCAAAAAATAACTTATCAAATTATAATTTTAAATGTATGCAGTTTATTGTTTGCCAGTTATACTTCAATAAAGCTGTTTAAAAAATATGTTAATGAAAACAAAAAGGAAATGACTTATCCACAAAAGTAAACTGATGGTCAATTAGCTATTGAATTAAGGCAAAAATAAATGTGAAGTTTAGGGTGAAGAAACAGATTATAAATTTTATATAAGCCTGACAAAAAGAAATGATGCAACTGATATCATTTCACAAAGTATGACATAAAGAAAATTGGTGGTGGTATAAATTCTTTATATTCCCACAAAGACACCAACTTAATAGCTTCATTTGAAAGCTAAGAGAAAAATTGCATTGTTTAATTTAGCAAATAAGATACACACATGTTTAACTCTTGAAATGAGAATACCAATAAATGTTTTATTAACCAGGGTAGCATTGTTATAGAGGGAGTGGGTAGGAAGAATGAAAAGAAACATAGTAATGTTTTCATTGTTTTCAGTAGCTTAATAGTGAATAGTAAGTCAAAAAGGAGAGAGTTAATGTGGGGGTGTGTGTGTGTGTGTGTGTATTCATATATGTTGTATGCATTGTGAGAGACAAGATAGGCAGAGATAGGGACGGAGAATTATTTTAAGAAATTGGCGTATGACGTTGTGGAGGATTTGTGACTCCGAAATCTGATAGGGAGTTGGCAGGATGGAGATCCAGGGAGTGCTGATGATGCAATTGAGGTCTGAAGGTCGAATTCCGGCGAATTCCTTCTTGCTCAGTGGAGGTCAGTCTTTTGTTTTATTTAGGTCTTCAAATGATTGTATAAGACCCACTAACATTATGAAGTGTAATCTACTTACTCAGCTTCCACCAATTTAAACGTTAAACTAATCTGAAACACCATCAGAGAAGCATTCAGATAATGCTTGACCACATAGTTGGGCATCATTGCCTAGCTCCAGTTGACCCATAAAATTAACCATCACACCAAATATTAACAAAAACACACTTGCACGTGTGCACAAAATAAGGTAAATAGACTACATAGTAAATGGCTTTTAAATGTGGGAAAAATAAGATTTTTTTTAAAAGAGTTGTTAGTGTACTTTAGACAATCTTATACATGAACATAGGTAAACCTTGATTTTCAGATAGTAGATTCAGAAGTATTATCTGGGAATGAGGTTTATAAAATGTCCCCACTTTTTGAAGTCATGGCCATACAATTAAGGAGGTTTACTCTATGGAATTGTCACTGCTGGAGCTTCAGTCTATCCCTCCCTTACTCTTCAAACTCTTTCTGCTTAGGAGAGTGATGGAAGCTGCTTCATGTGGGAGCATTTAGATGTAAGAAACAAGTAGTCCTGCACCAGGATAACGCTGACTGTCCCTTCCTGTGTCTAACATGATTCTGCTGCCTTACACCCTTTTCCCCAGTAACTCCAAGGTTCTGCAATGCTGACTGCAGTATTTTTGGTGACATTCCTGCTGGAGATGCTGTTGCTTCCTTGCCCTGTTGATGTAGGATTTTTGCTCCTTAGTTCAGCTAAGTCTGGGTTCTTGTCTCATGACAAGGAAAAATTAGGCATGCAGACACATCGCAGGGTGAAGAGGGCAGAATTTATGAAGCGAAAAGACAGCCTCGGCAAAGAGAGGGATTCTCTCCCTCACAATGGAGTACCAGGACATCCACACATGAGCTGAAGAGGCCAGGCTTCCGCCTTGCACAAGGCATAAATTCCTGGTGGCTCCATCCTGCCCTTCCAGTGCATATACAGACCCCTAGTCTGAGCCCCTCTACATTGATTTAGTTCCCTTACTGCACATGTGTTAAAGGATGGAATTTTTCACTGTGAGCATGTTTAGGCAAGCTCCCTGTGCACAATGATCTGGGTGGTTGGAGGTTCTCCGTGACCCTCCCCATCTGCTAGCAGAGTTCTCTGCCTCCTGCTTCTCTCACTGTGGTTTATTCACTTTCCTTACATTGCAGTGGAAATCCCCAAATAGTTCACATGATCTCCTTTTTGTCAAGGGAACCCAAAGAAGAAGCCAATAAATCATGTGCCTTGGAAAGATTTTGTGCTGGATGTGTGGGCCTTGTTTCAATTCTGTTTGTTTAATTGGAGGCTTGGTCTCCTCATTCGCTCACACCTTGTCTCCCCTACTGTCCCCATCCTCTGACCTTTACACTTGCATTTAAAGGGACAGTGTAGGATTATTAGAACATTTATGCAATATCACATTAGAGAGGATCACATGGATCTTTTTCTCTAAAACGCAATCCCCATTATGTAGTCCCATTATGCAGTGAGTAATTTGAAATTATTGTTTCTCATAATCAGGCCCTTTAAGCACCCTAAGCAAATTATAGTAGTCCTAAGGCAATTAATTATTAATACATTTGTATGCCAACGGAGAAATTCTCTCTTGAGGGTCACTCTTTGGCTTTCACTTCCAGAAAAGTTAGACTGGCTTTTACTATGCTAATGAAAGCTTGAAACCCAGGCTTAAATAAACTCAGTCCAAGTATGTAGTGTGAGTGTCAGCTTCTAGCATAAGCAGTGGTCAAGAGACCAAAAACCTGCAAGAAGCTTATTAGACTAAATTGGCTATATCCTCCAAGGAGGCAGGGCCCTGGGTTTAAAAAAAATCAGATTTCCAGTTGTTTCTGAAGGATGATAATCTAGAGCCATAAATTTACCTCATAAAGACCACAGTGTAGCCTTAAATCAGTTCCATACTGTATTGGATTAAGGTGAATCCTCTCTGGGAAAGTGAAGTATTACTACAGCCTCAATTATCTCTCCACCTTTTTTTAATACAAAGTATCTGTTGCAGTTGGATCTTCAGGAATATTAAAAAAAAAATGCTTGAAAATGAAGACAAACAAGGAGAAGGAGAAACTATTAATATAATCATAGTTTTTGATATCAAAGTTATTAGACATAAACTTCAAAAACTATGATTAGTAGGTGTGAGGAATTATAAAAACTGAGAAATTTAACAGAATATACATTTAAAAATAGAAGTAAAATTCCAAGCTGAAATATAATTTTTACCTTTATAAATATTTCTTAACTTTCTAAATGCCATAGATAGAATTATGGGCAGCTTAGGTAGAGCTGGAGGATTAATGAACCGAGAGCAGATTGTAAGAAAATTATGGCAGCTGAAGCACTGGCAGTAAAGGTGTAATGAAAGTGAAACAAAGATGTAAAATACAAAAGAGACGTGGAGCCAAGGGTTGGCATATGAGTGAATATTATATGTAATTGGAGCCCCTAAATAAGTGGAGATGATACCAGGAAGTGTGGAGTCCTTGGTTCTTGTCTTCTTTGAGGGAAGAATTCAGCCAAGAGACACACACACCCTGAAGCAGTAGCTGAGTTTTTTAAAGTGACAGTACATTTTGAAAGCTGAGTCAGGGTGGGCTGCTTCAAAACACACACACACTGGGCTGAAACTGAGGAACCCCCTTTATGGAGGTCTTCCATGATTGTTTGTGAAAGGGGTGTGAAGAGGTGTTACTCATAAGCATGTTTTGGGCGGTCCTCTGGGTCTATATGCCTTCTGGCTGCACATGCTGGTACATAGATTGTATGTCTCATTAGCATCATATATCTCACCCAGAGGTGTGTTATTTACTATTATAATGAGCAATAGTTTGGCTTTAGTGCTAACCAAATCAAAAGTGTGCATGCACACTAGTGGGAAAGTCCCTACTAAAGTTTTCTCCTGTTAGGGTCAGGTAAGTCCCAGTTAGGGCCATAGAAGCCTAATTGTAATTCCAGATGTGGCTATTGCTTGTATGTTGTTGTTGTTCTCTCTTTTTTTTTCTTTCTTTCTTTCTTTTTTTTTTTTTTTTTTTTCCTCTTTCCCTCCATCCTGCCTTCCTTCCCTTCCAGCCTTCTCTTCTCTTTCTCTAATTGACAGAGTCTTGCTCTGTCACTTAAGCTGGAGTGTAGTGGTATGATCTCGGCTCACTGCAACCTCTGCTTCCTGGGTTCAAGTGATTCTTCTGCTGCAGCCTCCTGAGTAGCTGGAATTACAAGCACCCACCACCACAGACAGCTAAAGATGTGACTATGGTTTTCCTCTGATTTTTAATGTGGCAACATTTCCAGGGCTGCCTTTCCTGCTCCTGTCTATGTCTCCACCAACTCTAACAGAGATAGAAAGTGGGACAGAGGCCAGGTGCAGTGGCTTACATCTGTAATCCCAGCACTTTGTGGGGCTGAGGAAGGAGGATCGCTTGAGCCCAGTAGTTCAACATAGTTCAGTAGTTCAGTAACCTGGCAACATAGTGAGACCTGTCTTTACAAAAATATTAAAAAATTCTCTGAGCATGGTGGTGTGCACCTGTGGTCTTAGCTACTTGGGAAACTGAGGTAAGAGGATTGCTTGAGCCTGGAAGGTTGAGGCTGCACTGAACCATGATCACGCCATGACACTCCAGGCTGAGCAACAGTGCAAGACCCTATCTTTAAAAAAAAAAAAAAAAAAAAAAAAAAAGCTTACTGCATTAAAAAAAAGGGAGGGGGGAGGATAGACACAGTATTTTAAGATCTATTCATTAAGAATTTTTCTAGACTGATAGAATATGCCAAGATTAAAAGTTCCTATAAATCTAAAACAAAATAAATGTAAAGAACCATATTATTTGCTTTTTTCAAATTTAATTATTTATTTACATTGACAGATAAATGTATGTATTTATCACTTACAACATGATGTTTTGAAGTAGATATACATTGTGGAATGGTTACAGGTAGCTAATGCATTACCTCTCATAGTTATCAATTTTTTGGTGATAACCATTAACATCCAGGCTGTTAGCATAATAAGAATACAAAATATCTTGTCAGGCATAGTGGCTCACATCTGTAATCCCAACACTCTGGGAGGCTGAGACGGGTACATCATGAGTTCAGGAGTTCAAGACCAGCCTGACCAATATGGTGACAGTCCCTCTCTACTAAAAATACAAAAATCAGCTGGGCATCGTGCGGTGTGCCTGTATTCCCAGCTACTTGGGAGGCTGAGGCAGATGAATCACTTGAACCTGGGAGGCAAATGTTGCAGTGAGCTGAGATCGTGCCGCTGCACTCCAGACTGGGTGACAGAGCAAGACTCCGTCTCAAAAAAAAAAAAAAAATACGATATAATATATCATCATTAAGAATAGTCACCATGCCATACAGTCGAATGGTGGTTACCAAAGACTTGGAGGGAAGGGGGATGGGAGTATGTGAGGAGGGGAAATATTGGTTAAAGGACAAAAAAATTGCAGTTAAACAGGAAGAACAAGTTCAAGAGGTCTATGCTGTTTGTTTTTAATGGAAAATATGTCAGAACTTGACGTCTTTTAACCCCGTGATTTGCTTTGTTTATATAATTGTATAAACATTATAAACTGTATAAGATGACCCTTCACAATATTTAACATAAATTATTGTGATGTTAGTGTCTTCAGAATTGCTTCCAATTATGCCCATCAGCGAATTCTTGGGAAAATACCCCTACAAACAAAGGAATTGTGTCCTGAGTTTTCTGAATCACACACACCTGTTCTGCACTTCTATGTAAATACTCAAGATTTAACAATGCTTAAATACTTTATTTTTTCCTGGCATTAGTTTATGTAAAATTTGACCTTCATGTGCAGGTAAATGGACCTGCCCTTAGGTGACATCTGCCTTACGCTCTGTAGGAAGAAAATCTGCACTGACTTAGCAAGGCTGGAAGTCTAGCCCTTTCTCTTTTTTCTCTTGATACAACATAATTTAAGGTGAGGTGCCTTCCACACCCACAATCTTATATAATCTTAAAGTTACTTTAAAAAGCTTCCATGCGGTCCATTTACCACGTAGAAGCTTAACTTCTAAATTGGAAGTTAAGACTGTCACCTGGACAGTTTGGGCTCCTCCTACCTCTAAGTCAACAGGTTAAGAAGGGGTATATAGTATTTGCTGAGGTGATTGACCTCAACTATCAAAATAAAATCAGTCTACTACTCCGCAGCGGAGGTGAGGAAGAGTATGAGTGGAATACAGGAGATCCCTTAGGGTGTCTCTTAATATTACCATGCCTTGTGATTAAGGTCAATGGGAAACTACAATAGCTCAATCCAGGCAGGACTTCAAATGGCCCAGACCCTTCAGGAATGAAGATTTGGGTCACTCCACCAGGAGAAAAACCATGACCTGTTGAGTTTCTTACTTAAGGCAAAAGGCAATACAGTACAGATAGTAGAAGAACGTAGTTATCAATACTAGCTATGACCATGTGGCCAGCTGAAGAAATGAGGGCTGTAATTGTCATGAATATTTCTCCCTTATTTTGTTAGGAATATGTTTGTGCATGAATATACTTGTACTAGGAAAGTATTTTCATTTGGCTGGGCGCAGTGGCTCAGGCCTATGATCCCAGCACTTTGGGAGGCCTAGGTGGGCAGATCAGGAGGTCAGGAGTTCAAGACCAGACTGGCCAACATGGTGAAACCCCTCTCTACTAAAAAATACAAAATTATCTGGGCATGGTGGCTCATGCCTGTAATCCCAGCTACTTGGGTGGCTGAGGTAGGAGAATTGCTTGAACCAGGACCTAGGAAGTGGGGTTTGCAGTGAGCTGAGATCATGCCACTGCACTCCAGCCTGGGCTACAGAGCAAGACTCCATCTCTCCATCTCAAAAAAAAGAAAAAAAAGAGTAAAAAGAAAATATCTTCATTTAATTTTCTTTCTTTTTTTCTTTATCATGTGACATAAGATTTATTGACTTCATATCAGCATTTAAGTGTTGATAACTTTATGTAATAGCATTTAGGTGAAGGATTAGTGCTTCCAGTTATACAGGAATAGCTGTATTATGTTACATGCAATTATGACCTTATTATTGTGTTTATTTGGAGATTATGTATGATTTCAGGAGATGTATATGGACTCAAGTTGACAAGGCTTGGACTTGTGATGGTTAATATTAAGTGTCAACCTAATTGGATTGAAAATACAAAATATTATTCCTGGGTTTGTCTGTGAGGGTGTTGCCAAAGGAAGCTAACATTTTAGTCAGCAGACTGGGATAGGCAACCCCACCCTCAATGTGGGTGGGCACAATATAATCAACTGTCAGCACAGCTGGAATACAGTAGGCAGAAGAAGGTTTAAGAAGCAGGCTTGCTGAGTCTCTGGACTTCATCTTTCTCCCATGCTGGATGCTTCCTGCCCTTGAACATCAGACTCCCAGTTCTTCAGCTTTTGGACTGTGGGGCTTACACCAGTGGTTTGACAGGGGTGAGATTCTGGAAGAGGAGGTAGACAGCTGAGTCAACCTACCTGTTGTGAAGGTACTGGGATGTGTGATGGCGAGGACAAAAGAAGGAAAAACAATTGCTTTAACCCCGGGAGAGGGGCTGGTGTCTTGGACAAGGTAGTTGCATTGGAGACAGGGAGCAGTGCTCTTCTTCCAGTACATTTTACAGTGGCACGAACAGGATGCAGAGGTTAGAAGAAGAATACAAGAAAAAGAGTCTAACATTCAGTCCAAAGCTTTGGTCCCAAGCAAGTGAAAATTGCAGTGACTCTTTTCTGAGGTGGGAATAAAAACAGCAGAAGCAACAGGGTTGGGGGACGGGAGGGAAGCTGAGGAGCTGAACTCAAGGCATGCCAGGTGTGTTCTTGTTAGACACCCATGGGAAAGGTTAAATAGACAGTTTCAAATGAAAGATTGCAGTTCCAGCGCAAGGTTATAGGTTGATAAATCATATATTCATGAGAAAGCTGTAGTAAATTCAGTTCCTATCTGTGATAGTAGTATGATTTTTGACTACTGAAAAATTTAATGATATATATCCAATAGCTTTAAAATAGTTGCTATATTTTCAAAATTGGTATATTAATTGATATATTTTTTAAAACATTTTAAATTGATATATTAAAATTGGTATTTTAATTGATATATTTTTAAAATACCAATATTTTAAAGATGCCAATTCCTGAAATTTAGAAACTGACATGGCATCCACAGCGAAGTCATTTTTATTTTATTACACTTAGACAATCTCACAGAATACTAACCGCAGACAAGGTTACTTTTAGTAACAAGAAGGTGAGACGGAGCAAGGCCGCTTCATAATTTTGTCACATCAAGCATAAACACAGTTAACTATGCCTTCTACAGAATACCACACATCCCCTTTCTTAGCCAAAATGAATGAATGCTACTCCTTCACAAGTTGCAACCTTATCCCCAGCATAGTGTCCCTTATAGAGAAATAAGATTTATTGAAATACTTAATCATAGAATTGCCTTTGCTTTATAACAACATCCAATCTAAAGCAAACTCTCAACTGACCAAAATGCATCACCCCCAAGCAGGATACCCTGCACCATATCTGTAGTCTTTTATCCCTGGCCCCTCTTTCTTTGCCCTACGTCCCCAGAGTCTGTTGTATTATTCTTATGCCGTTGTGTCCTCAAAGCTTACCTCCCACATATCAGTGAGAACATACAATGTTTGGTTTTCCATCCCTGAGTTACTTCACTTAGAATAATAGTCTCCAGTCTCATCCAGCTTGTTGCAAATGCTGTTAATTCATTCCTTTTTATGGCTGAGTAGTATTCCATTGTATAAATATACTAGTTTATTTATCCCCTTGTTGATTTATGGACATTTGGGTTGGTTCCACAATTTTGCCATTGTGAAATGTGTTGTTATAAACATGCATGTGCAAGTATCTTTTTCATATAATGACTTCTTTTCCTTTGGATAGATATCTAGTGGTGGGATTCCTCGATCAAATGGTAGTTCTACTTTTAGTTCTTTAAGGAATCTCCACACTGTTTCCGTAGTGGTTGTGTTAGTTTACATTCCCACCAGTGATATAGAAGTGTTCCCCATTCACCATATCCACACCAACATCTACTGTTATTTGATTTTTTGATTATAGCCATTCTTGCAGGAGTAAGGTGGTATCACATTCTGGTTTTGATTTACATTTTTCTGGTCATTAATGATGTTGAGCATTTTTTCATGTTTGTTGGACATTTGTATATCTTCTTTTGAGAATTGTCAATTCATGTTCTTTGTCCACATTTTGATGAGATTATTTGTTTTTTTCTTACTGATTTGTTTGAATTTGTTATAGATTCTGGATATTAGTCCTTTGTCAGATTATACATGTAGATTGTGAAGATTTTCTCCCACTCTGTGGGTTGCCTGTTTACTCTGCTGACTGTTCCTTTTGCCATGCAGTTTAATTAAGTCTCAACTATTTATCTTTGTTTTTATTGCATTTGCTTTTGGATTCTTGCTCATGAAATCCTTGCGTAAGCCAATGTCTAGAAGGATTTTTCCAATGTTATCTTCTAGAATTTTTATAGTATCAGGTCTTAGATTTACGCCCTTAATTCATCTTGAGTTCATTTTTGTATAAGGTGACAGATGAAAATCCAGTTTTATTCTGCTACATATGGCTAGCCAATTATTCCAGCATCATTCATTGAAAAGGATGTTCTTTTCCCAATTTATGTTTTTGTAGGCTTTGTGGGAGATCAGTTGGCTATTATGCATTTGGGTTTATTTCTGGGTTCTGGATTCTGTTCCATTGGTTTATGTGCCTATTTTTATAACAATATCAAGCTGTTTTAGTGACTATGGTCTTACAGTGTAGTTTGAAATCAGGTAATGTGTTGCCTCCAGATTTGTTCTCTTTGCTTAGTCTTGCTTTGGTTATGCAGGCTCTTTTTTGTTCCACATGAATTTTAGAATTATTTTTTTCTAATTCTGTGAAGAATGATGGTGGTATTTTGATGGAGATTGCATTGAATTTGTAGATTGCTTTTGGCAGTGTGGTTATTTTCACAATACTGATTCTACCCATCCATGAGCATGGGATGTATTTCCATTTGTTGGTGTCATCTATGATTCCTTTCAACAGTATTTTGTAGTTTTCCTTGTAGAGATATTTCACTCCTTGGGTAGGTATATTCCTAAATATTTTTTTTTGCAACTATTGTAAAAGGAGTTGAGTTTTTTATTTGATTTTCCACTTGGTCACTGTTGCTTTAGAGGAGAGCTACTAATTTGTGTACATTTATCTAATATCTGGAAACTTTGCTTAATTCTTTTATCAGTTCTAGGAGGTTTCTGGAGGAATCTTTAGGGTTTTCAAGGTAAATGATCGTATCATCTGGAAACAGTGACAGTTTGATTTCTTCTTTACCAATTTGGATGTTCACTATTTCTCGCTCTTGTCTGCTCTGGCTAGGACTTCCGCTACGTACTATGTTGAAGAGGAGTGATGCGATTGAGCATCTTTGTCTTGTTCCAGTTCTCAGAGGGAATGCTTTCAACTTCTCTGCATTCAGTGTTATGTTGGCTGTGGGTTTGTCCTGAATGACTTTTATTACATTAAGGTATGTCCCTTGTATGTCGATTTTGCTGAGAGTTTTAATCACAAAGGAATGCTGGCTTTTGTGGATGCTTTTTCTGCATCTATTGAGATTATGTAATGTATCACATTTATTGACTTGTGTATGTTAACCATTCCTACATCCCTGATATGAAATCCACTTGATTGTGGTGGATCATCTTTTCAATATGTTGTTGGATTTAGTTAGCTAGTATTTTGTTAAGGATTTTGGCATCTATGTTCTTCAAAGATATTGGTCTGTAGTTTTCTTTTTCAGTTATATCTTTTCCTGGTTTTGGTATTAGGGTGATGCTGGCTTCATACAATGAATTAGGGAGGGTTCCTTCTTCCTCTGTCTTGCACAATAGTGTCAAAGGAATTGTTACTAATTGTTTGAATGTCTGGAAGAATTCTGCTGTGAATCCAACTGGTCTCAGACTTTATTTTGTTGGTAATTTTTAAATTATCATTTCAACCTCTCTGCTTGTTATTGGTCTGTTTGGGGTATCTAACTCTTCCTGATTTAAGCTAGAAGGGTTGTAATTTTTCAGGAATTTATTCATCTTTTCTAGGTTTTCTAATTTATGTGTGTAAAGGTGTTCATAGTAGGCTTGAATGAGCTTTTATATTTCCATGGTGTCAGTTGTAAAATCTCCTGTTTTGCTACTTAATGAAGTTATTTGGCTTTTCTTTCTTTTCTTGGTTAATCTTGCTAATGGCCTATCAATTTTATTTATGTTTTCAAAGAACCAGCTTTTTGCATCATTTGTCTTTTGTATTTTTTGTTTGTTTGTTTCAATTGTATTTAGTTCTGCTCTGATCTTGATTATTTCCTTTCTTCTGTTGGGTTTGCGTTTGATTTGTTCTTATTTCTCTAGTTCCTTGAACTGTGACCTTAGAATGTCAGTTTGTGCTCTTTCAGTCTTTTCGATGTAGGTATTTACGGCTATGAACTTTCCTCTTAGCATCACCTTTGCTATATCCCAGAGGTTTTGGTAGATAGTGTCATTATTGTCATTCAGTTCAAAGAATTTTTAAATTTCCATTTTGGTTTCATTTTTGACCCAATGATCATTTAGGAACAGGTTATTTAATTTCCATATATTTGCATGGTTTTGAAGATTTCTTTTAAAGTTGATTTCCGGTTTTAGTCTACTGTGGTCTGAGAGAGTGCTTGATATAATTTCAATTTTCTTAAATTTATTGAGGCTGATTTTATGGTCTATCATATGGTCTATCTTGGAGAAAGTCTCATGTGCTGTTGAATAGAATGTGTACTCTGCAGCTGTTGGATGAAATGTTTTGAATGTATCTGTTAAGTCCATTTATTCCATGGTATAGTTTCAATCCATTGTTTCTTTGTTGACTTTTGGTCTTGATGACCTGTCTACTGCTGTCAGTGGAGTACAGGTATTGATCGACTTACCACCTATGCAACTTACGACCATTCGACTTTACGACCACAATCGCTAGCCACGACTGCTCCGCGTCTGGCAGTGCAAACGTTGCTCAGCTGGGCATACGACAGTGCGGACCAGCTTCCAGCAGCACTACCATCTCTGCGTGCACCATTTCAACTGTACATATAGCCTTCTCAGCTTACAACCAAATCGTGTTACGACCAGTCCGCAGTCCCGACCGTGGTCGTAAGTCGAGCACTAGCTGTACTTAAGTCTCCTACAGTTATTGTGTTGCTGTCTATCTCATTTCTTTGATCTATTAGTAATTGTTTTATAAATTTGGAAGCTTCAGTGTTAGGTGCATATGTGTTTAGGATGGTGATATTTTCCTGTTGGACAAGGCCTTTTACCATTATATAATGCCCTTCTTTGTCTCTTTTAACTGCTGTTGCTTTAAAGTTTGTTTTGTCTGGTATAGGAATAGATTTCCCTGCTTGTTTTTGGTGTCCATTTGCCTGAAATGCCTTTTTCCATCCCTTTATTTAAGTTTATGTGAGTCCTTATGTGTTAGGTGAGTTTGGTGAGTTCTTATCCATTCTGCAGTTCTATATCTTTTAAGTGGAGCATTTAGGTCATTTACATTTAATGTTAATATTGAGATGTGAGGTACTGTTGCATTCATCCCACTCATCATGCTATTTGTTGCCTGTGTACCTTGTTTTTTGTTGTTTTTTTGCTTTTTAACTTGTATTTTTGTTTTATAGGTCCTGTGTAATTTGTACTTTAAAGAGGTTTTGTTTTGATGTGTTTTCATGATTTGTTTCAAGATTTAGAGCTTTCTAGCAATTCTTGTAGTGGTGGCTTGGTAGTGGTGAATTATCTCAGCATTTGTTTGTCTGAAAAAGACTGCGTCTTTCCTTAATATATAATGCATAGGTTTGCTGGATATAAAATTCTTGACTGATAATTGTTTTGTTTGAGGAGGCTTAAGATAGGGCCACAATCCCTTCTATCTTGGAGAGTTTATGCTGGGAAATATGCTGTTTATCTGGTAGGTTTTTCTTTATAGGTTACCTGGTGCTTCTACCTCAGTGTTCCTAAGATTCTTTCCTTCGTCTTAACTTTAGATAACCTGATGACGACGGGCCTAGGTTATGATCTTTTTGTGAAGAATTTCCCAGCTGTTCTTTGTGCTTCTTGTATTTGGATGTCTAGGTCTCTAGCAAGGCTCGGGAAGTTTTCCTCAATTATTCCCCCAAATATGTTTTCCAAACTTATATATTTCTCTTTTTTCTCAGGAACACCGATTAGACTTATGTTTGGTCATTTAACATAATCTCAGACTTCTTGGAGGCTTTGTTCATATTTTTTAATCCTTTGTCTCTAGTGGATTGGGTTCATTCAAAGACCTTGTCTTTGAGAGCTGAATTTTTTTCCTACTTGTTCAATTCTATTGCTGAGACTTTCCAGAGTATTTTACATTTCTATAAGTATGTCCAATATTTCCTGAATTTTTGGTTGTTTTTTCTTTATGCTATTTCCTTGAATATTTCTTCTTTCACTTCTTGTGTCATTTTTTTGGATTTCCTTGCATTGGGCTCCTCTTTCTCAGGTGCTTAATAACTAACCTCCTGAATTATTTCTCAGGTAAATCACAGATTTCTTCTTGGTTTGGATCCATTGCTGGTGAACTAGTGTGATTTTGGGGGGTGATAAACAGCCTTGTTTTGTCATATTACTAGAGTCAGTTTTCTGGTTTCTACTCATTTGAGTAGGCTCTATCAGAGGGAAGGTCTAGGGCTGAAGGCTGTTGTTCAGATTCTTTCTTCCCATAGGATGTTAGTAGTCTCTCCCTTTTTCTAGGGATGTGGCTTTTTGTTAGCCGAACTGCAGTGGTCGTTGTCTCTCTTCTGAGTCTAGCAACCCAGAGCAAGTCTACTTGGCTCCGGGCTCATACTGCGGGTTGTCTGCACAGAGTCTTGTGATGTGGACCCTCTGTGGTTCTCTCAGCTCTGGATATTATCACATGTTCTGGTGGAGGCAGCAGGGAGGTGAAATAGCTTCTGTGAGGGTTCTTAGCTTTGGTGGTGTAATGCTCTATTTTGTGCTGGTTGGACTCCTGCTGGGAGGTGGTGCTTTCCAGAAAGCATCAGCTTTGATAATATGGAGAGGAACTAGTAGCTGGGGGGACCATAGAACTCCCAAGATTATATACCCTTTGTGATCAGCTACCAGTGTGGGTAGGGAAGGGCCATCAGGTTGGGGTGGGGCTAGCTCAGACTCTGCTTGGGCAGGTCTTACTTTGGCTGCTGTGAGGGATAGGGGTGAGGTTTCCAGGTCAATGGAGTTGTGTACCTAGGAGGATTGTGCCTTCTTCTGCTGAGTCATGCAGGTTGTCAAAGAAGTAGGGGAAAGCCAGCAGTCACAGGCCTTACCCAGCTCCCATGCAAACCAAAGGTCTGGTCTCACTCCCACCATGCCCCGCTAACAGTGCCCTGAGTCTGTTTCCAAATGGTGGACAAACCAGGCCTGAGAACTTGCTACAGACTACCCACTTCCCTTCTGAGAAAGAAAAATGCTTGGTTCTTCCCCCGCCTGTGGAGTCTGCACACAAGATTCACGCCTTCCCCTGAGTTCTGGCCAGGAAGCTTCTCTCCCAGTTCAAATTGTTACAAAGTTTAGCTGGAGATTTCCTTCTCCCTGTGGAGTTCTAATCTTCACTCCTCTGACTGCCCTCGCAAGGGATCCCTGTGGTGCCAGGTAGGAATGGCCTGCTTGGGAACCCAGAAAGCTCCCAGGACCTTTCTTTCTGCTTCCTCTACCTGTGTTTCATTTGGCTTTCTAAATTGACTTAGCTCCAGGAAAGGTTGGAAACTTCTTTGTAAAACAGACTTTCAGCCTCTCCAGTGGGGATGTGTTTGGGGGAGGATCTCCCTTTCTCACTTCTGCAGTTGAGGAGTTGGACTCACAGTATTTGGGGTGTCTCCTAGGTCATGCAGAAGATGGGTCCACTTCCTTCAGAGGGTCTGTGGGTCCTCTTGGGATTGACGGTTTGTTCTTGCCGTTGATTTGGAGCCAGAATTCACAATGCGAGCCTCCATACTCTGCTCTGTCTGTCCGAGTCTTTAAAGTGTCTTAAGACACTAACAATAATAACACAAATAGAACATAAGAAAAAAAAGGCATGATTCGAAACTTACGAATATAAATTCTCTGTAAAAATCATGTAAAGCAACAGAAATTGAATTTTAAAACTCACAAGGAAATTGAACCTATACATTTGATTATTGCTTTAAAGAGTATCATATAACAGTGGGATGACACTCATTGACCGCTATAGGAGAGACAGCAAACTACATATGTAGACACTGAGTGGGGCTTCTGAGTTGGAATTCTGCTCCACCACCTATTGGTTGTGTAAGCTTGGCAAGTAACAGAACTCTCTTTATCAAATAAAAATACATATTAATGAGCTCAATTTGAAGTTAAGATAAATAACAAATTCATGCCTGCTTGTTTGTTTTAGTTTGTGTCCTATGCAATATTTGAGAAATATCGGTACAAAAAATAATCTATTATTTATCTAAAATTTAAATTTAACTGAATATTTTATTTGGCAACCCTACCTTAAAGAAATCATCTCTAGGAGATTTGGAATAAAGCCTGCAGGAAAAAAATTTCGGAGCTAGTTTTTTCTTTTTCATTTTAATGCTCTATATATTTCAAGATGTATTAAATGTTTTAAAGTAGACCATTTTTGTGTCTTAATGCTAAGTACTGCTAAACTGGATCCTTACTTTTATAAGGCAGCCCATAAATTCCGTTAAACTCATGTATCTCAGGAGCCACTGTAACCCTAGTATTTTAGAATCAGCTAAGTGTCAGTATCTGAATCAGTATTTTAGAATTATGCCAAGTTAATAGCAAGTACTTAAATTATTTGTTAAATGAATAGTGGCAAGGTGACAACTTAAAGGTTACAAGGCAGACTCTGTGTGTGTGTGTGTGTATGTGTGTGTGTGTGTGTGTGTGTGTGTGTGTGTGTGTGTTTGTGTGTGTGTGTTGATCTGGAGTCTCACTCTGTCTTCCAGGCTAGAATGCAATGGCGCAGTCTCTACCTGCTGCAACCTCCACCTCCCAGGTTCAAGCTATTCTCCTGCCTCAGCCTCCTGAGTAGCTGGGATTACAGGTACCTGCCACCACACCCAGCTAATGTTTTGCGTTTTTAGTAGAGACAGGGTTTCACCATGTTGACCAGGTTGGTCTTGAACTCCTGACATCAGGTGATCTACCTTCCTTGGCCTCCTGAACATATTTTTAGAACAGAATTCGTTTCTTCCTGATAGACAGGAATCATCGGGGTCCTGCCTTACGGAAGTTACACAAAATTTTGTTATTGGCACACGCTGGAGCCCATTTTCTTTATTGACGATCTTTGTGTTATTCTAATGTATATGCTTATGCTCTTGTGAAAAATCTCTGTTGTTCTTAATAAAACACAGAGAAAAAAATTATAGTGAATACTTACAGAGGTATATGTATTTCACAGAAGAAAAGAGAAAACAGACTAAAGAGAAAGTGTTTTAAATGAAATGATTATAATAAGAAGATAAAATGTAGCCTTCAAATATCTTCAAATTAATGTGTTTAGTTGTTATGAGAGTGAAGAATGACAATGAGAATATTATCAATGAAGTTGAAATTTGAGGAAGTATTATGATTTGTATAGGGAATAAATATTTTGAAACACTTATTAGCTTAAATTGTATTAATTATTTGCAATACACCAAAAGAAGAATTTTACTGAAGAATTTCAGAATAGTAATAAGCAGAAGGTTAAACCTCAAACCAGACTAAGGTGATAAAATGCTGATAATTTAGAAGGTAGTAATTAAAAATAATGCATCATGTTAATTAAGTCAGATTTTTAAATAAATTCACAAATTGGGAACATTCTCAGTAGGCCAGAGTGCTCTCAGCTTCTAATCAACAAAGCAATTCTGGAATTGGAAAAAAAGTAGGCAGAAATATAAAGCAGATTTTTTTGTGTAAATTATAATGATAATGAAACAAAATCTATCTAATCTATCTTGTTGTCTTGGTTTTAGAAGGTACAAATGTTTTATGTTTAGAAATTCAAAAGATTGATATTTGTTTGCCTATTTAATAGAACTTGAAAGATACAAAAAATCCTCTCTCCCCAACTAAAATATTGGGCGATCAAAAACAAAAATCGAAACTAAAAAATAATCTGGAGTGTTCTGCTTTTGGCAAAGATTAAGAACATTAAATTTTCCATCCCACCTGAAATGAAGAAATAAGTCTGGACAAATACATGATATAATGATTTTCAAGTACTTGGCCATAAAGCAGACGGAAAGTCATCCCCCAAAAATAAGGGGAAAAAAAGTGGACTGAAATTTTCCCAGCTTTCTGTCAGGGAATATTCTCCAAGTCACAACACAGGAGAAGGGACTGAGAGAGAGCCTAGTGGTCTCCCTAAGTTTGGAAGACACAGTTGGAAGTCTGGGGAGGCAAATGTGTCTACAGTTCATAGAGCAAAGCTCCAAAAATGGGAGATGTGTGAAGAAAAAACATGTGACCTGAATAGAACCACCTTTGAGTCCTAAACTGCGTACGGAGCAGCATAGTCATGTTAGGAAAAGACCCAAGGCTGGGGAAAGATTCACCTGAAAAGACTGGAGTGAATGGTACCTAAGGCTTTCATGGGACCTGTGTTAGTTTTTAGTTTTTTAGCAATCTCCAACTGGAAAACTGTGTAATTAACAAGGCAAAAGGTGGGCTACTCAGAAGTGTCTCATTAGTGTCTGTATAATTAACAAGGCAAAAGGTAGGCTATTCAGAAGTGTCTTTCCTGGTTCAACCAAGCGATTCTTGAAAAGATGAAATTGTTTCCATGTACGTAAATTAAAACCCTCCCAGAGCTGACAAGATGATAGCATTAGCAGACTAGGACATTAAAACAGCGAATGCAGTGAATCTGACTATATTCTGTATGTTCAAAAACTGAGAGAAAAGATCGAACACATCAAGAATGGACATGGAAAATGCAGGGAAAACCACATCTTCAAAGCGCTAGATGAAAACCACAGTGTCTGAGATGAAAAATCCAGTAGAGGGGATAAATGGCTGATTAGATATTGCAGGAGAAAGATGAGGGAACTTGAGGACATACCAATTAAGACTATCTCAAAAGAACCTCATAGGAAAAATGAGACTGAAAAAATACATGAAGAGAACATCAGTGAGCTATGAAGTAACTGGAAGCAGCCTAATACCCGTAAAGGGGAAAAAAGAGGGATGGGAACAGAAATAAATGTTTAAAGAAAAAATGGCTGAAAGTCCTACTAAGGAATGAGGTTAGCGCCCTTATACAAGATGTTACCAACAGCCACCTTGCCTTTTCCACCATGTGAGGGCAGAACTAGAAGGTGCCCTCTGTGAACTAGGTGGCAGGCACCAGATCCTGAATCTGCTGGTGACTTGATCTTGGCCTTCCCAGCTCCCAGAACCATGAGAAATCAATTTCTGTTGTGTGTAAGCCACCTAGTCTAGGGTATTTTGTTACAGTAGCCTGAACGTACTGATATAAAAATAAATATTCATAAAAACCTGCATTAAGCTAACAGGGTAACTTTATCTCCTCATCTGATAAAGGTAATTGTAATATACACCTATTAGAGTTTAAGGATTGCATTATTATGTAACTTTTGTGTATGTGTGTATTATATATAGGAATATAGCACACATTAAGATACATACGACTGTGAACAAACATGCACACACACAAGCTATTTAATGTTCAGTTATGCTTTTGTTCCCCCTACAGCAGTAACCGCCCTCTAGTTTCTACGCTGTAATCCCAAGATGCCCAGAGTGCCCCTATTTCCCTCCTCTTTTTCCTATATCAATCACAAACTCCATCCCAGCAGGGACTTCCGGTATTTCAGATATAATTTTAAACTTAATGTAAAGCTGCAGAACAGTACAATGAATTCTCAGATCTGGGTTACTAAGATTCAGCAATCATTTAGATTTCATGCTGTTTGCCTTACCCCTCTCTCCCTCTCTGAAACATTTGAGAGAAATTTGGCGAGGGTGTGCCCCCTTTCTCTGATACTTCAGTGTACATTTCATAAGGAGAAAAAAGACGTTTTCTTGTAGTTTCCTATAGGTTACTGCTTCTAAAGCAGGTGCCCAGTAAGCCGCTTGCTTCAGAAACACTTGAGTGGGAAGGATTAACTTAACATTCAGATTCCTCTTCCCATCCCTAGTCCCACTAAATCAGAATCTCCAAAAGTAGGGCCCAGTAATTTTAATATGTTTATAATCTGGGATGCACTGCTCTAAGTTTTATTGCATAAAGAGCTCAACATAACGATTCTATAGCTTAAAGCAGTACATACAACTTAGAACGGTTAACTCTGGAGGCCATTGCGGATCAGAGAAGGGAGTCAGAGTACAGTATGATATGACATGTAACTTGGAACTATTGAATTAAATTTCTTCTACCAAAAGTTTTTAAGATCACCAAAAATTAAATGTTACTATTCTCAAAGTGGTGGAAGACATACTTTTAAAAAATAAAGCCAGGTGAAGTAGTTTATAATATTGAGTCTCTTGAGTGCATCTATTTTCATGAGTCATTCTTCTCTACCCTGGGATTCAGGAGAATTTTTATCCACAGCCTTGATTTTGTGATCATGATACTATCACTAATATCTGTGAGTACAGGAAGCCTTCTCACAGAGTGTTTTGGCCAGCTTTCTCCATGTCTTGTCTTCTAAGATAAAAGAACACAAAATGAATTTTGTGTGCCACGTACAATATTAAGTTGCATTGGGTAGTAACTCTGGGGCTGCAGGATTCGATTGTTTTCCAAATGAAAGCACAATCTGTCGAAGCTGCCAGTCAAGGTGGAATTCATCTATTCATTTTAGGAAAATTGTACTCTGTTAACATTGAAACACATTACAGAGGGAGATCTTCCAACTGCTTTCATTTTCCTCAATGTCTTTAGAACAATGTATGTTTTCCTCTATGCATTTTTAAATGAGCCTTCTTAGAAGGTGAGGGAGCAGAGCTTGGCTGTGTTGTTTACCTGGTGCCAGGGGTCTAGAGTTTGCCAGAGTTGCCCAGAACTGTGCACAGTGGGCATTCAACAAGTGTTTATAGAATCAAAATGATGCATCTGCAGTGCTATCCTTCTTACGCGATTTGTGTTTTCTCTGAAATTACTTACAACAAAAAGACATTTCCACAACAGATGTTTTTATGACGACAGACACACCTAAGAGCAGGCTTGAAACTTTCCATGCCTGAAAGGAGCCCTGTTTTGGACTATACTAAATATTTCAACTTTCCCTTACAGTAACATTTAGATGTGTGTTTTTATTCATTTCTAATATCCGATAATGTTGATTTAAAAATTCATAGAACTTATTTACCTTTTTTATTAAGCTCAAAAACAGACTTTGTGTTTTAATAGAATTTTAAACTTTTTATCGCTAGATTTTATTATGCTTCCTGCATATTTTTTAGATTCTACATAACAATTGCATCAATGCAATCATAGTATTTCCTTTTGCTTATGGAGTCCAACCTTGAACAGCTTTCTCCACTTTATTGATCCAGTTTGGAATTAGATCATCGTCATTTCCCCCAAAACAAGTAGAATAATAAGAGATTCTGGAAGCAAATGTTTATTATTATATAACATCAAACGTTTCTTTTGACTAATGCTGAATTTTCATTCGAGAATAGGGAATGTGGGTTATTCGTTTAACACACACAGGTTTTACAGTGAAATATTTAAAACCAATGTTCTTGGTTTATACATAAGATGTGTGACGGCTGCAGTGGCAGTGGTGACGGGGTGTGTGTTTACATTGGGAATGTGGTAGTGTACTAATCTTTGTTGACGAGCAGCTGGGTAATAGTGTTTCTGAAGGCCAGCTTCAGTCACCACCTCAGAATGCAGTTATGTCACATTCCAACTGTTGGCAATAGAGTGAGATGTACTGCAATGACACACAGAAAATGAAGAGATATTTGCGGTTTTAATTTGTCAGCATGCCACTCTCGGAGGTCAGGGCAGGCAGATAGTGAAGTGGCTGTAAGGAACCTTCGATAAGTCTCCATCACACTATCTGCTCCTTTCCTGTCCCTCACAATAGCCTTCCACTCACCTCACCTCTAGAAAATATTTAGAATCTTGGCTTTGCCCCTTAAATGTTTGGTTATGAGAAAGGAAGAAAATAAACCAAAAGAAGATAATTCTTTCTTGTGGAGTTCAAACCATTTAGGCACCACAGTGCACAAGAAATTGTAGAACATGAACGCTCTCTAAATCATTTAAATCACATTAAATGGCAATGCCTATGTTTATGACCGCTGTTTAGAATTAGTTTTGTCATTCTCTCATCTTCTCGGGCTGCCGTAACAAAATGCCAAAGATTGAGTGGCTTCAATGACAGAAATTTATTTTTTATGGTTCTGGAGGCTGGAAATCCCAGATCAAGGTCTGCTGGGTTTGGTTTAAGGTGAGGGCTCTCTTCTTGGTCTGTAGACAGCTGCTTTGTCCTCACAAGGCCTTTCTTCTGGGTACATTAGCGAGAGAGAGAACAACAGATATGTTTGGTGTCTCTTCTTACAATCCTACCAGAGGAGGGCCCCAACCCCATGACCTTATTTAACCTGCACCCCTTCTGTAGAGGCTCCGTCTCCACATACAGCCACACAGGGAGTTAGGGTTTCAACATACAAATTTCACAGCAGGCACAAACATTCGATCCAATACTTCCACTCTGGCCTTCCAAAATTCATGTTTTGCATTCATTCCATCCAAGCAGCTCCCCGCCCCCCAACCATATCTTAACTCATTCCAGCATCAACTCTAAAGCCAAAAGTGTCATCTAAATATCTAGGTCACATATGCTTGAAAATGGAGTTACAGTTCATCTTGAGGCAATTTCTCTCCAGCTGTGAACCTGTGAAACTAGACAACTTATCTGCTTCCAAAATATGATGGAGGAGCAGTCACAAAGGTTTAAAATGAAATGTTTCATTCTAAGTGGGACACATCAAAAGGAACAATGGGGTGAAAGGTTGCAGACAAGTCCAACACCTAGCCAGATTACTTCTGTTAGAACTAAAGACATAAAGGTGACCCTCTGTGGCTTGATACCTCCCACTTCTGGGCCTGCTGGATGATGATCTTGCCCCAGAGGCTCTGCTGGGCTGGGGCAGCAGCTGGGCCTGTTGAAACCACAGTGGTGGCTCAGCCCTTTTGAAACTAAGGTCGAGGCATCCTTGCTCCCGGGCCTTTGGTTGACCTGGTGATCTCTGAATCACCTTTGGAGTCACTCTTCCCTTATCTTCAGGAATAAAACATATTCAGAGCTGAAGAGCTCTATAGTCCAGTCCTGTGCCTTTGGTCCAAACTGACTGCATCTCTGCTTGCATAGTAATTCCATCTATATGGCTGGCTTCTGCCTGTCGGCTGGTCGACATCATGGATAATATTTTAGGAGTGACTGTCCAGCCACTGCCTTGGTTTTCTCTACGACATTCTTCCTCAAGGTTTTGCAGTATGAATAGGCTTCTCTTTTTCAAATCTTTAAGGTTTAAGCTTAGCAATCCTTTCATTTTAATCTCTCATCTCACATTTTACTAGAAGCAGTATAAAGAGGCCCGGTTGCTCTTTGCACAGTTTGCTTTGAAATCCCCTCATCTGAATTTCCAGTGTTATCACTTGTTTGTATTACTTTCCCCAAAACCCCGAAAATAAATTCAAGCAAGTTATTTTCCACTTTATAACAACAATCATATTTGCTCCATTTTCCAAATAAACTGCTCATTATTTCAGTTTGAGATCTCATCAGAATAGCCTTTAATATCCATATTTCTACTGACATTTTTCTGATGGCATTTGTGTGCAGTAACACTAATCATCAGAAATATATGAACATAAGAATGTTTACCTGCCATTTCAGACAGTTAGGGCTTTGTTAAAGTATACTCAGCCTCCTTACCTGGGGGCTCACAGGCTACAAGTTAATAATTTTTAGGTTATTAAAGTCATAGGATAAATAATCACAAAATATCAAGAACTATCCAGTAATAATTTACTGAAAATACAGATGAAAGAACTAAAGTCCAAAAAAATCACTGGCTTAAATGACATAATTAAACAACAGTTGACCAACTGACATAAAAAAATTTTTTTCTACTGTAAACTCCCAGGATCTTGTCTCTGCTAAAGTCGCATAAAACACTGTAGGTTTCAACTAGTGATGTGAACCTGGCCTTCATGTTGCAAGAGTAAACCAATTGGTGTAGCTGTACATACAAAGAGTAATGTCTAATAGTAGTACAGCCACCAAGACTAATTTGATCTTTTTGGCATAAAAAACATTTCCACTTGTTTGCTGAAATCAAGACAGAACTTTTTAAAAAATCTGAAAACCCCATGAAAAATATTAACAGTTATTTCAGCATTTGCCATTTTTGATAAAAGCATTTTGAGTTCTCATTTTTTTTGTTGTTGATGTTAAAAACATATATTTAATATTATAGTAAAAACATTGTATATAACATATATCATCCTCCTAACCCATAAAATGAACATAATTTATTTATTGATTTATATAATCCATGGCAAACAAAGCTAACGACAACAATCTTTTTAGATTCATCATGTAAGTCACCCAAAGATAACATTAAGAGAGCCACATTTTAAAGAGAGAGCAAGCCTTTGATTTTATGCACAATTTAGAAGATGTAAGAAGAGTCTGTAGAATGTAGATCCTATGAGATACCTAAAGTGTTTACAATTCTTAATAACAACTGTAATAATTAAAACCAACACTCAAACTTAGATATTGTAGAAATTCTAATATTGCTTCTAAAGATCAAGTAAGTGTAGAATTGTTCAGCAATGCATTGATGCCCAGTGAAGGTTGTAAGAAATCTGAAATCTTGAGGCTGTTGCAGCTGCCATGGTGCATGTAAAAGAGAGGGATGAAGAAAGGGAGAGAAGGAAGTACAGAGAGAGAGCGAGAATCTCAATCCCAGTGAGCTCATTGAGCTCATTGTACCTGTGTGCCCAGAGTGATTGATGTTTCCTGGATGGTCAGAATGCCTGCGACAGTGAGCTCATCCTTTGCTGGCCAGAATTTTGTCATTGTGTTTAATTTAGTCAATGTGACATCATTGTATTTACAGGAGTCAACCTTTGTAGTCACCAGCAAGTTTAGGGTAGACATTCCTTTGTCCATGCCTCACCCATCATAGTCCTGTTCCAGTCTCTCATGCCCATTTACCAAAATTCATAGCAATAATAATTTAGACTATATACAATTATAATAAATAATAAACCTATACATGAGAATATTGGAAGCAGGAATTTTCTTAGGTAAGTGGTATAGATAGGGAATTTAAAATGGCTGCCATGTGCAATAATATTCTTGAAGAAGTGGGACTGCTTTGGTTGCATATTTATTGCCAAGATCCTATGAGTAGCTGAAAGATTGTGTTTGGGAGGAGTGGTCCCACTATCAGTGCTATTGTTGTCTCAACAGTGCACCTTAAGGTAGCAGTTTCTCATTGTCTGAACTAGTACCTGGAGTTCTTTGTCCTATGTCCAAGAAAATTAAGGAACACAGATACAAGAGTAAGGTTGGAGCGAATGTTTAATAAGTGAAAGAAGAAAGTGTTCTGTGGCAGAGAGGGGAGTCCAAGTGGATTGCCAGGTTACTGCTGTATTCCCGATATTTTTTTAAGTAACTTTTTATTTTTAGTGCTGCCAGGGTGAGCACTTGAGTAACTTATCAGTAAAGCTGTCTGTGCAACTCCCCTTATCTTATATAGCTGTGGGTATGTCTCTTGGCATGCACAAAGCCCTGCTTCTCTTGTATGTATATCTGCTGGTTTGTTTTAGTTAAAACCCTCCTCCCTGTGCCCATTTACATGGAGCCCACCATGTATATGCCTAAAAAATGAAGGAACATTTTTCCTGGGAGCTCTCTAATTATACAAAGAACAAAGGGCTTCTGTGCTGGACCCTGTCTGCTTATCTGTGTGCAGGTGCAGCCTGAGATTTTCCCATGTTTTATTTTTACCTATTGCTGTGACTTTTCAGGCAGGCCACTTCTGCAGTCTGATTTTTCCCAACTGATTTTTCCTTTCCTTCTCCCTCACTACTGGACAACACAATTTCTGGGGACCTTATACTGTAACTCGTGCCTCATCCTGGTCTACAGCTATCTTGCATGGCAAGAACCTTCCAAAACCCAACATAGTGTATTAAAGTTTCCAAGTAAAAGTAGTCTAATAGTAGCTTAGAAGTTCATGGTCTCTGTAGTCCAATAGTTATTCCCTCCAGCATTCAGGAATGTAATGAGTAAAGGCTCCAGTGAAGCATAATAGCCTTTGATTCACAAACAGATCTCTGCTCCATGACTAACATGCTGTAAGACCTCAAGCATGTAAATTAGTTTATTTGAGCTCCAATTTCCTCACTTTCAAATGGAATTAATGACAGTACTTTTCGCATAAACTTGTTGTGTTA
Source organism: Cebus imitator (assembly GCF_001604975.1). Lineage (NCBI taxonomy): Eukaryota > Metazoa > Chordata > Mammalia > Primates > Cebidae > Cebus > Cebus imitator. The sequence goes on along the minus strand of NW_016107540.1, from coordinate 2,132,382 downwards.
ATTAAATCAGAGCACATCTGTAAAGTGTTTAGCCAGTACCTGACACAGAGAAAGAACTTAATAAAATTGCAATTATCGTAAGATCCATCAGACATGTGTATGTGTGTGCAAGAGTGCTGCACTAAGCTTCATCCGAGTGAAAACTTTACCTGATGACTGGAAGGGGGGCATGTCTGTTGACTACAGTAAGTGATGGAGTAAACACCAAGTTTAACTGATAATTGGGGAAACTTAGTAAAAATCATGTTCAGATAATTTTGAAGAAGCATGATAAAATCCATGGCCCCGTGTAAACTTTGGTAACATACTCTGGCTTCCAGAATTTTTCTGGGTTTCGACATGTCGTCAACTGACTTAGGAACACTGTATTCCACATTTTAGTGTTTCACTTATTTCCTGGTCCACTTGCAAGAAGGTGAGTCCATGTGTCTAATTCTGGCCAGTGAACTTTGATGCTGAAATGCCAAGCTGGGTTTCCCAGGCTCTCTTCCTTGTTCATGAGGCTGGAGGTCAAGGGCTACTAAATGGTGATCGCATGATAGAAGGCGTTCTGGTGCTTGAATTTGCCACTTGGAAGCTGCACAGCTATAATTTCATCCCTTAATCTTAAGTGAGGAAAAAACATGTTCCCTGCTTAACTCATGCAGTGGCTTTTTTAATAGTAATTGCTGTCTCTTGACTAATATAATTTTTTCTTCTCTTTGAGGATTGTGAAATGTGTCATTTTCAATTAAGCAAACACCACTGAGGCGAAAAATTAATTTAAAAAGTTGATTATAAGCTGACTTATGAATATTGATCACCTGAGTTATATTTGAAGACAGCCAAATTCTCTTCTTTATCCTTTCAACGATTTTGAGAGAATTTTTTAATCGATGGAAAAATGTTGTTTGCATTTATTTTATAAACTATTTTTCTTATGGTTAGGTTAAAAATTTTAACTATAACCAAGGAACATAATTTTTTTAAAGAGCAAAAACATGACTAATCAATAAACTGTAGGAGAATAATATTGATTTATGCAAAGAAAGAACTGAAGGAAAAAATGAGTTTTCTGGTATTGGAAGCAAGGGAGAAGAGTAATATGAGCTCTTCTGATAACATTGAAAATTAAAATTGTAGTAACGGAAAAAGCATTTTACATGCGGTTGCTTTCCAGGTCTGCTACTTAATTCTGTGTTGCTTGCATTAGTGATTTAACCTCTCAAAATTTCAATTCAAAATCAGTTAGATAGTAGTCTAGATAGCTCTCACAATTAATTATGATAGAATGTGTAGCATAGACTATATAGCATGCCATAGGCATTCAGTAAATATTTCTTTCTTTTTCTTTTCTTGTCCTTTCCTGGATACAACTTTTCATCATAAAATAGACAAATAACCAAAACCCTTTAAGTAACTGTTATAACAAGCTATAAAAATAATAAATGTTCAGAGGCAGTTTTAACAAAATTAATCCATTGGGTAATAAAGTTACAATCACACACAGCTTTTGCCACCATAAGGCCTATGATCTACTAGAGATAAAAGTATTAGCAAAGTAATTACAAGTGAGTGCATGAGAAAAATTCAAGGAGCAATAAAAATCAAAATCAGGAAAATTTTAAGCAACCTAGGGATTTGCACCAGTGTTCTTAAATAAGTAATACTGAAACTGAAGACTGAAGAATATGCACACAAAAGCAAACTGTAATTTACCTCCAGGATGTGCACAGGCTCAGGTGAGAGAGAATGGTGAATTTGAAAAGCTGAAAGTTAAGTTTGTCTGGGATTAAAGGCAGGAAAGGAGGAATGACTGTAGCTAAGTGTGGTACAGTATGTGAGGCAAGCCCAGGGCAGGTGTTAGGAGCCATGTGAAGGAATTTGCCATGTGCACGAAGAGCAATGGGAAGATATGAAGATGCATGCATAGCGCTGACTCTTTACATTCCTGTGTCCACGCCCTTTGCCCTATGACTTCATAGTGCTCACTCTCTCTTTCCCTGGGACCAGCCATAGCACATAAAACAACCTGGGTAAAAACCCAGGATGCTCCTGAACACAGATAAGCAGACAGAGTCCAGCACAGAAGGTCCCCCACCATGCACATATTTATCTGAGATAATTCTGAAAACGCATCTTCTATGATCAAGATATACCACAATCAATTACTTGGTATTACATTTTACAAATGTAATCAGTTGACTTGTATCAGCTTTACCCATAACTCAAAATATATTTTTATTTCTTCCCCTTTCATTGGGAGTAACTTTCAAATATGTATTTTGGACCACAATTCTAAAATCAGTATGTTGGCAACTCTCCCAAGATAATTTAATTTATTCTTGTTTTTGAGAACCCTCTGTAATTATATTATTCCTGCTGTTACAAACTTTAACTTCCTTAGTATCTCTGTTTTAGTAAAACATGACAAGCCAGAAGCATATTTTTCATCTTTCAATGTAATGGAGCATACACAAAATATAGCAAGCTCTTGATTCTTCCTATCCCTTAAATATCTCCCAAATCTATGTCTCTCTATGCGTTTGTATCTCTATGCATATCTACAAGGCGGGCACCCCTTGTAGATATGTCAACTATGTAAGAGCTTAATATGTCTTTTTGTCATTGGTGTAGAAACATCCTGGACATATGATAGGGTATGTCTTTTTTAAATAAACAAAAATAACATGGATAGTTTTGGACACAGTTATAGCAGTCTGAGAGAATGAATCTGCCTCCTTTAGAACAATGCTTTTCCATATCAACACTACTGATATTTTAGGTTGGATAATGCTTTGTTGGAGAATGGGAATAGACGTTGCATAATAGGATGTTTAGCAGTATTTCTGGCCTGCACTCACTAGATGCAAGTAGTATCTTACCAGTTGTAACAACCAGAAATGTTTCCCTGTATTGCTGTAACCCCATGGAGTAATGCTACATTGAATTGAGAAACATTGCTAAGGGTAGGTGATTTTTTTTTAAACTTGGAGAACTAAGTAATTAAGTATATATTTTAAAATGTGTATCAAAACCATGCTAATAATGTCACCATATGTTGTTTATTTGGTTAGTAAATGTTCATTTTTTTTCAAGAATCTTAATATAAGGTAACTTTCTGGGGATAATGAAAAGGTCCTATGTTTGGTGCAGGGTGTATATTACCTTCGTCAAAAACTTTCTACTGAAGTATATCCTTTTGATCTGTGCATTTTAAAGTAAGTAATTATACTTAAATTGTTTCTATATGTACCCCAGAACCTAAAGTAAAATAAAAAAAAAGTTTGTTTTTTTTTTAAAAACACATTGTCTTAAAGTTTAAGGGAAATGTCAAAGTTAGCCTTTCATTTTAAGCAGCAAACTATAAGACAATTTCCTTAAGTGCGTTATTGTGCTGTGGTTTGACATAATGCCATTTACTGTATTTCTAAATTTAGTATATTGTATTTACAAAAGTTGTTTAAATGCTTTTGAAGATTACTTTTTGTTAAGCATGTAAATTCTCCTTGTAAGACATGTGAAATAACTAAGAATATCAAAATTCATAAATATAGTTCAATATATTAAAAGAAATTTAATTAACTTGGTTTTACAAGGGCTTAAAGGGAATTTCATCTGTTCAACCTAGGTTAATTGAACCTTACTGCAATCACAAGCAAAGGTGATATTTTTAATTTGTTCCTTAGATTAAAACAATGTATAATGAATTTTAAAATTTGAACTTTAAGGCTAGAGGAGCCCATATTTTTAAATTTTTAACGTTAATAAGTTGAAAATTAATGTAAAATATCATAATTCTAAACAATCCTTTCTTTTTACATGAAAAGTTTGTCAAGGACAAAACCATGAGAAACTCTGAAATAAAAGAGGCAAAGAACATTCAAGGAGACTCAACAGAAGATGCCCAAAACGTGGTGTGAAAACCCAGAGGACACAGTAGCAGAACCCATTGAGGAGAAGTGTTGGAAGAGGAGGTGGTGGTCAACAGCTTTTAAAGGGAATAATCAAAGAAAAGAGAGAGGAAGAAAGAGATTGCTTGAGTCTTAACATGGTGCCGTGGCTACAGTAGTTCTAGCGGAGCATATTCCAAATGAGAAAATAAATACTTTCACAAATAGAATAAATAAGTTTAAAGACATTTTCTACTTATTTGTCTAATTAATTTATGTATGTACTGCGGGTTTTTATGTGCATATTTATGTATGTATTTACATAACTCTCAGCTATCATCTCTCTAGTATGAATGTGAATGACATTCATACTAGAAAAATAAATAGAAATATGGTGGAAATATCAAGCCTCTTCAGTTGCCTATCTCACCAAAATAGTTCTCAAAGCTTTTGGTTAGAATAACTTGTATCAGATTCAGGCCTCACATATGAACGGCTATGTGAAGCTGAGCACCTTACTTAAACTCCTCACAGCTCAATTTCTTGAATCATCCAATGGATATAACTTGCGATGACTTGAAGATTAAGTGACAGAATCCATGTAAAACTTTCCGGGTGGGATATTCAGTGTTCTCTACCCATGCGGCAGAATCACCTGAGAACCTAAAATGCAGAATCAAAGGCCCCACATCCGACTTCGATTTTCAGCTGGTCTCGGGGGAGACCCAAGCTTACATTTCATGCTTTTGTTTCTGTTTGTAAATTTTCTCCATATGTTTCTTATGCAGTTTGTAGAGAAAGCTTAAGAGAAAAACTAGTACATAGTTCATTTTCAATAAGTGGCAGCTCTCATCACTGTCATCACGATCATCAACTACAATAAATGGTTTCTTCAATGAATTTTCACAACTAAAGAAATTATAGTGACATTGGCAATGAATGTTGCCTGAAGGCAAATAGAAAATAATACAAATGAACCATTGATTTTTGAAGCTGTTATAAACTTTTTACCATGAAAATGAAATCTGCATTTATCTATGGCAGAGTTACTGTAAGGATTATCTTTTTAGCTGAATCATTGTAATCAGAATTTAAATTCACATACTTTTAATTATATTCAACTTTTAATAAAATTATTACATTTGATGAATGAACTATTAGAAGACCACTCAAAATAGCGATTGTTTAAAAATGTACCTAATCTTAAGAAAAGCTTTTTTTTTTAAATTAAGAAAATAACATAACATGGTTCCATACAATTTAATAGCCATTTATGTGTTACATATTCTCAGTTGGAAAGAATGTGTGGCATCTGTGTTATAAGTACTGCTTATGAGTTAGGAACATGAGCAGAAGACCAGGAATATAGTATTGTGGTCACCAACAAAATAATAGAATGCGTTTCCGAGTATATGAATTACTAATCATTTTTGAGTTATCATTGCCTTTAAGTCTTTCAAATTTGCTGAGCATCCTCACATTTTATAAATCCTTGAAACTTCATTTGCAAAATGTGGCATTTCAGACAAACTCAGCTTGCAGCACAGACTCTGGAACCATGCAGATGATGCGCTAATCCTGACCGCTCTTCTCCGCTGATGAGGGCACTTGACATTTCATCAACAAGGCATTTGAGGACCAGGTAGAAGCTTGCTGGAAACCTAAGGGCCATCAGATGCAGAGGAAGCCACTTGTAATTGATTGGTCCCACTAAACAACTTCCCTTTTAGGCTTCTGATATGATCTGTGATCTTCTGACATTTTGTATGGCTTCCTTAATTTCAGTTTTTTCTTTGTTGTGACCAACGGAGTAACTTTCTTGGAAATCTGATGCAAGTTAAATTTCTCAATACGATTTAGCCTTTCAGCTAGAACGTTATTGAAAGTTGTTAGTATTTGACAGACATGTGGAGTAAACATTTAGTTTAGTAATAAGGAGAAAACATCTTAATAGCTTAGTAGTAGCTTTGCCACACACCTCTCGTTAATATTTGGGGTATGGTGGGGGAAGTCCAACATATTTCTCAGGCTACCTGTTGGAGGGAGGGCCTCTGCACACACTCCCTAGTGACTTTTGGCCAGCAACTCTCTTATCCTCTGTATTTCACTCACTGGTTAATTGATGTACGTCTTGCATGTACATTAGGGTATTTCCATTGAAAAACTAAAAGGTACATGATTTTAAAATGAGAGTGGATACATCTTTTCATTTTAAATTTAAATTGCCACTAAAATAAGAAAAAATGCTGTTTTCTGGGTGCTAAGAAGATGCATGAACAAATTTAGATAACAAAGTCTTTTAATGCAGCATGCTGGGCTCCCTTCCTTTGCTGGGTCAGGTTATCTCTGCATGGCCGTTACAGAATAATGCCTTTATGGGGGTATGTATTTAACTAAACGGAAAATTAGGGAGATTTATTTGTCTTCAGAATGTACCAAAAGCCACTTGAATTTGCTGAAATCCAGACCTTATTAGACACTGACTCATTATCTTTTACATAAAAATAATGAAAGAAAAATGTATGCCTCTAATTGTGTCAGAAGAAGCCCATTTTGTGCAGTTAGTTTGGGATACTCTGTATCAGAAAAGGAGATAAAAACTTGTGTTAGAATAATTAATTCAGAACCCAGGGCACAGGAGCCATTAGACTGAGGAGGGTCCTATGCCCTGGATTCCATGTAAGCAAACCAAAACCCAGCTCGGTGTAAACGGTCATAGTCTGGGATCATGAAATATAAGCTGAATCAACTCGAAGCCACCAACTAACCTCTAGCTAGGGACTTTTCACGGGAATGATCCAAATAAGGCTACTGCTCTACCGTAACTTAGGTTTTCTTTGTATTGCTACCATGTTCACCTTATAAATACTTTCCTTTCTTTCCCTTTCCAAGGAGCCCCAAGCCACTTGTGGTCTGGAGCTGCCTAATTCATCAATTGCTGTCCACTCAAATGAACTCTTTAAAATTTTAATGTGCCTACATTTATCTTTAAACATGAATCCTCCTTCTACTTTTGCCTTCTCTCTCAGGTAGTTGAGATCTAAGCTTTCTAATCGAACATTATACATCAGAAAAGACCCAATTTTCTTCCATATCTTTGCTCCTAACTTCTTTATTTCATCTTTATAATAACTGTTTTTTTAATGTTTTCTTATTTTAAATCGACTTAAATACATTAGCACATTTTTAAAGTTAGATGGTATTTTTTTTTAACTAATATGATTTAAGGAAAATGTTACTGCACTTCTAAAAAATATAAGATACTCTGTACTTGCAACAAGTTTTAATGATTTTTTTTTTCAATTAAAGATTTTAAGTTAGTTCTCCTAGGAGAGAGATTTTTCTCTTACCAAGAATTTGCCCCCATTTTGCTTTTCTGAATATTATAGCTGTCATGACTGCAGAGGCTGTTTTGACTTAGCTTTATGATCTTAAGAAAATCAATCTTAATTCTGTTACATTAGTTTATCTTCTAAAAGGTGGGTCTAAAAGAGTAGCTTCCTTCTAGCTTTGCTATGAAGTCTAATGAAATTATGAACAAGCTTGAAGGGCAATAAGCCTTAGCTATTATTTTGGCATCATGATGATACGAAATGTTAGATTTCTTTATACAGAATGTCATCATTTAAATTTCTCACATCAAATGAAGGAGACATTATTCCCGTACCTTTTCTCTCAGAACATCATTTATTAATACTCTCAGTTTTCTTATTTGTGTTTTCAAATTCTAATGAGAATAAAATAGATCACATTGGTGTCACTTTTATCCCACACTGATCTACAGAAACTTCAAGGAAGCCCAGGAACTGCTCTGAAAGTATATCCTCATATATCCCCATTTTAGTAAACAGACAGGTGTCCCCTCAGTGGGTGCTCTGGAAGAAGATCTAAAAGTCAGCCTCTAATCCAGGTGAGGAATGAAGGAGACAAGGCCGGTGAGGCCTGTTCTCATGGAGCTTGCATTCTGGTAGGAGGCAGACTGCATGAGTGAATACATCTAAACATGTCAGCTGGTGATGGGTGTGAAGTATGTAGTTAAGGCGATGAGATGGAGAGCTTCTGGGGCAATGCTGGTGTGGGTAGGGCCCTTAGGTTGGGCCATTGGGCCGTTCGGCTATTGCAGTCTTTCTCCTAAGCCACAGCATTTTGTTGATTTCTCAGTAGTTAGGTGGAGACCAACCAGGCCTCTGAGTCTCTCAGGTACCACAAGACATTCACTCCTGCCCTAGATCTCATGATTGGGGAAACTCGCCACACATGAATTAATTCCTACTTAAAACTACCTCGTCTTCAGTGTCCCTGACAAGAACCAGGAGATGAGATTTTACGCTTTTTGTTATTGTCCAGCAAGGCAGTCTCATGGCTCCTTTTGCTCTGTGATCTCTACCTATATTCTTAGAAATTCAGAAAAAATGGAGGAAGAAATGTATGTGGCAATTTTTACCTCCTGTTGTATAGGGATTGGCTGCCCTTATAGCCTAAGTCACTCCAGCCCAAGGACGGGTCATTGCTGGGAACTCTGTATTTTCACTCTGATCCTTGGAAACAGCAGACAGGAAAAGAAAAATTTTTTTTGTCATGCAAAAATAATCCACTTCCACAATATCAGAGCCTGGGCCCAATGCAGTGCGTGGTTCACAGGAGAGTCTCATTACAGCTTAGAGGCTAAAAGAAAATAAATCCTTCTTGGACTTAGTCTTTCCCAAAGAAAAGTTTGTTTGACCACCTTATTGAAGCTAGAAATGAAACAATGCCAATTTCTCACCTGTGACAGTAGCTGTTCTGGGATGACACACACATGACTTTCATACTGCACGTTCTGCTATATGTCATCCCCTTATTCCCAATGACCCATATTATCTTTATAAAAAGCCTCTAGGGAAAGAGCACAAGACTCTTTTTGCTTTAGAAAGGTGCCTTGTTATTGCTTACCTGAAATAACAAACATTTCAGGTTAAGCAGAGTCCTGGTAAAATGGACAGTATTTTACATGTAATGCATTTAAAAAAATCAAGTATTTGGAAATTCCTAGGAGCTAAAGAAGGTTATCCAAACGTGATAGCATCTCTATATGTGCTGAATCCCTGAGTCCCGTTTATAGGGGCTGTGTGAGTGGAAGGAAGCCAGCCCTGGGCAGAACAGGCACTTCGGAAATGTAAGCAAATGAACATCTCAACCTTTATGCTGCATTGGCTGAAGCTAAAATTTGTCCCCTGGAGCTATGGCCACCGAAATATGTTCAAAACATAACATGGACTACATTTGAAAGGGAAATACATGGGAAAACACCACGAGCATAAAGTGAGAATGAAAATGGATCCTTTAAGAGAAAAACAATGGATTTTACTGCTGGAAAATACAACTTCTGTGTGCCGTGGACATTAAACCTAAATAGAGACAAGATTATGGAGAAAGGTATACAGAAAAGGAGTTTGTCTTTCCAAATTTGACAATAGAGTCCTGTATCTAATTCTACACGTGTCTGCTCTGACGCCCTGGGTGTTGTCAAACACCCGCTTATTCATGAGGCGCTAACAAACTTACTGTGTTCCCCAATAAACAAAGCCTGGCTTCTATTTTTTTCTCATTTCCTCTGGATGAAATGGTAGGTTTGAAAATTAATCTGTACTATTAGTCAGGGTTCTCTAGAGGGACAGAAGTAGTAGGATATATGTATTAGTTTATTATATAAAGGGGAGTTTATTAAGTAGTATTAACTCCTGCTATCACAAAGTCCCACAATAGGCTGTCTGCAAGCTAAGGAGAAAGGAAACCAGTCTGAGTCCCAAAGCCGAAGAACTTGTGCAATGTTTGAGGGCAGGAAGCATCCAGCACTGGAGAAAGATGTAGGCTGGGAGGCTGAGCCAGTCTAGTCTTTTCATGTTTTGTCTGCCTTTTATTCTGGCTGCCTGGCAGATGGTGCCTACCCAGATCAGCGGTGGGTCTGCCTTTCTGAGCCCACTGACTCCAATGTTGATCTCCTTTGGCAACACCCTCACAGACACACCCAGGAACAGCACTTTGCATCCTTCAATCAAGTTGACACTCAGTATTAACCATCACAATTGGATTATTTGGAGCATATGCCCTTATGGTTCTGAGTCCCTATACTATTTTTTTTTTTTTTTTTT
>NW_016107540.1:2112327-2122288 GCF_001604975.1 Cebus imitator | reverse complement strand
TGAGTCGCTGGGATTACAGGCACGTGCCACCATGCCCAGCTAATTTTTTGTATTTTTAGTAGAGACGGGGTTTCACCATGTTGACCAGGATGGTCTGGATCTCTTGACCTCGTGATCCACCCGCCTCGGCCTCCCACAGTGCTGGGATTACAGGCTTGAGCCACCGCACCCGGCCTACTATTTTTTAATGTATCTACGTACTTAATGCAAATTATTCTGCTTGTAACTCTTATATTTCTTAACGATAAATAGCACATGCTGCTTACTGAAATTTGGGCAATAAGCAACTATTGAAAAGGAAAAAATTATATAAAATTTGAACAATTACCATCAACATTTTGGTGCATTTCCTAATATTCTTCTTTCTATGAATATATTTATATATAATTAATATAAAGCTGAGATCATGCTTTATATACAGTATTGACTCCTTGTTTGTAAATTACATTATTTCTGATTATTGGACTAATATGATGACACTGCAACAAATATCATTATATGTCAGTCTTGTGCACTGGATTACTTTTTAGATGCTTTTTATCTAGCAGTGAGGTCATTAAGGCAAAACTATAACAATTTTATTACTCTTTATAGATATTGCCAAAAAACATTTAAAAGACAAAGGGCTGCGTGAGAAGACACAATTCTATTTTAAACTAATCACTTCTAGAACTTTACATCTTCCAAGAACAGGCTTTGAAGGTCAAGCACCCTCCTCCAGGGGCTGTCTTATTTTACAGCAAGACGGGAATTCCAAAAAGAAAATAAAATTACATTCCAATAATCAGAAACTGTCAGGAAAGAAAAGAACTCTATTTTATAATGCATCACGAAATAAATGAGTTTCATAAATGAATAGACATCCATTTACCCTTCGCATTCCAAGGATAGCGGATGAAGCGGATGCAGCAAGGCTCAGCTTCTGCACTTCTCAATGCCCTCGTTAATATTTGCAGAGAAGCACCGACTGGTTGGATAATTTTAGGCAGGCACGTGGCTGGCAGGATTCTATGCCTGACTTGGTTGAGAACTCATTACAGCAGTCAAAAATTATTAAGTAAAGGAAAATTTTGTGAGTTTCCTCCTTGAATGATTCCATAAAATCATGGGGTGATATTAGAAAATTCACACGAAATTGTATTTCTCACCTAGCATACTTGGGCCTAATAACATCTCAAACCTCCTTCATTTCTCTTGCCTTCAGATTTCCTCTGGGTCTCAAGATTTTAGCAGAGGTCATCCCTTGCCTGGGCTCCACTCCACATTGAGGCCTGCTTTTCCTCATCTGTTTCTGAGCAGAGTCATCAAAGGATAATTTTATAGCACCCACTTCGTTTAAATTGGCTCTCTATTCTACCATTCTTCTAATGGAATATTATTTTTGCTCCTTTCTTTCTGCTTAGCATAGTTTCTGTTTGTTTTCTTTTTTGTGTGTATTAATTTGCTTTTTTGTTTCTTTTTCAGTCTCACCCTCTAGATGTTCTATGGGATCAAGGTTTTTGTCAATTATCCCCAATTCATAATTGACACAATAAATCTTTATTTTATAAAACATTGCATTAACAAACTCTGTATCATTGGCATGGTTATTTTGACGAGATATAATTTTATATTATTAACATTTTTAATTTGTCTTAATGTTACCTACTAATTTTAAGTAACTGAATCAATACAGAGCAGAAAGTAAAAAGTAACGCAATGCAGACATAATCTCAGAATCAGAAATGACTGTCGTTAACTTTTGGTGAGTAACTTTCCATAGGTCTTTTATTATAATGATTAGGATAAATGTTCAGAGAAATTCGAAAACTCTTCAGAGAAACAGGTTGACAGATGTATTGTCATATATAAAGAAATCTCACTAAATTTTATTTTATTTTATTTTTTATTTATAATTATTATTTTTTGAGACACAGTCTCGCTCTATCGCCCATGCTGGAGTTCAGTGGCACAATCTCGGCTCACTGTAACCTCTGTCTCCTGGCTTCAAGTGATTCCCCTGCCTCAGACTTCTGAGTAACTGAGATTACAGGTGCCCACCACCACGCCCATCTAATTTGTATATTTTTAGTAGAGTTGGGGTTTCACCATGTTGGCCAGGCTGGTCTCAAAATCCCATCCTCAGGTAATCCACCTACCTCAGACTGCCAAAGTGCTGGGATTACAGGTATGAGCCACTCTGCCTGGCCCCAAATATTCTTTTAAATATAATCTAATCAGGGCTGGGCACAGTGGCTCACGCCTGTAATCCCAGCACTTTGGGAGGCCGAGGCAGGTGGATCACGAGGTCAAGAGATCAAGACCATCCTGGTCAACATGGTGAAACCCCGTCTCTGCTAAAACTACAAAAAATTAGCTGGGCATGGTGGTACGTGCCTGTAATCCCAGCTACTCAGGAGGCTGAGGCAGGAGAATTGCCTGAACCCAGGAGGCGGATGTTGCGGTGAGCCGAGATCGCGCCATTGCACTCCAGCCTGGGTAACAAGAGCGAAACTCTGTCTCAATAAATAAATATAATCTAATACTATAGACTGAATTCATGTGTGAAAGCCCTAATCACCAACATAACTGCATTTGGAGAATGGGAGCTTTAGGAGGTAATTAAGTTTAGCTGGAGTCATAAGGATAGGGTTTTATAGAATTGATGGATCACTATTTCTCTGTCCATGCACGCACACTGAGGAAAAGCCTTGCGTAGACACACACAAAGGAGGTATCCATCTGCAAACTAAGAAGAGCGCTTTCACCAAAACCCTACCATCCTTGCAGCTTGACCTTGAACTTATAGCCTCCAGAATTGTGAGAAAATACATTTTCATTATTCATGTCACCCCGATTATGGTATTGTGTTATGGTAGCCTGAGGGGAGTAATGTATCTATTAGATTTAATTTAAATTTATTTTAACAGAGAAGATGAACTGAAATCATGTTGAAGGAACTTGGATGACTCCAACAAATGTCTCTTCATCGCAGGGATAATGTTTAAAACATCATTTAATCTGAACAAAAATATTTGAAAGCCAAAAAAAAAAAAAAATGAGCACCAGTGAGCAACAGAGACTGCATTACATAAGAAGAAAGGAAGACGTAAATATGGTAGAGACTGGAGGAGCTCACATTTCACATTTTGCAGAGACACAGAAGATAGCCAATTGTAGAAAATAATAAAAAACTTTAAAGGGAAAGATATATCTACCATTCTATATATCTAGATATAGAGAGAGGTATATAGAGATAGAGACATAAATATAGATATGTATGTAGATATATTGATGAATGTAAAGAGAGATACACAGACAGAAAAGAGATAAAATGAAACTGAAGAAATGCACAATGGTGAATTGGTTTGTATTCTATTAATGACAAGTGTGAGGGAAGCTGAGACAGTGGCTAACTTTATTTGAAATTTTCTTTAATTAAATGGGACTTAACTACTGGATTTTTTTCTTTAAAGGAGGTTTCGTCAGTGTTAAACTTTCCGCATTTTATTATGTTTGGAAATATCTTTGGCTAGGGCTAAAATTTGGATGCCAAACTTAGCTTCAATATCTGGCTGGGTCTTCTGATACAAGATATTACTGAGGAGAAATTGGAGAGGGGATTCTGTCTTAGATGTAGGCTTCCTTTTTTTTTTTGAGATGGAGTTGTGCTCTTGTTGCCCAGACTGGAGTATAGTGGCACGATCTTGGCTCACTATAACCTCCACCTCCCTGGTTCAAGCGATTCTCCCGCCTCAGCCTCCCGAATAGCTGGGATTACAGGCATGCACCACCATGCCTGGCTAATTTTGTATTTTTAGTAGAGCCAGGGTATTGCCATGTTGGACAGGCTGGTTTCGAACTCCTGACCTCAAGTGATCCACCTGCCTCGGCCTCCCAAAGTGCTGGGATTACAGGTTTGAGCCACCACGCCAGGCCAGGCCATAGGCTTCCTTTTTGGTCTAGTTACCTACAGAATTACTTCTATTTCTGTAATTTTAAAATTAAATTACTTGACTATTACTCAGATTAAAAAAAATGTTATTGATCAGTATGTGTGTTTATTCCACTTACAGATTCAAAACTTTTTCCACAGAGTAGGATGACTATAGTTAATATTTTATTGTGGATTTGAAAATAGCTAGAGGAGTGGATATGGAATGTTCCCAACATCAATAATAAATGTTAACGTCATCACCTTATTTGTTTATGTTGGGAACATTAGGCCCAATGACCCTAATGTGGTCATTACATGTTCTACACTTGTAACAAAATATCATAGGTACTTCGTAAATATATACAAATATTATGTATTCATAAAAATGGAAACTAAGACATTAATTAAAATGAAAAATTATTTTAAAAACTTTATTCATATCAGGAAAATGATCGTAACTTTAAAGTTACTGTGGCCCATTTTCTGTGCTTTCTGTTTAATCACAAATTTTTCCATCAGGTTGGTGATTGCATACTTTAAAATTGTACTCTAGGGTTACACAGCTCTGGAAAATACAAACATGAATAAAATAAGTTCTGTTGAAGACCAACCAAAGTCACTTCCTCTCACTTTCTCCTTCCCATGCCTGTAAATGACACTATTATCAGTTCCATGTTTATCCTTCCACATCTGCTCTTTGTTTTCAACACATATGTGCAAATATATAGCTTTTTTTAAAATTTCTTTTTTGTTTGTTTGTTTGTTTTTTTGAGACGGAGTTTCGCTCTTGTTACCCAGGCTGGAGTGCAATGGCACGATCTCGGCCAACCGCAACCTCCGCCTCCTGGGTTCAAGCAATTCTCCCGCCTCAGCCTCCTGAGTAGCTGGGACTACAGGCACGCACCACCATGCCCAGCTAATTTTTGTATTTTTAGTAGAGACGGGGTTTCACCATGTTCACCAGGATGGTCTCGATCTCTTGACCTCGTGATCCACCTGCCTCGGCCTCCCAAAGTGCTGGGATTATAGGCGTAAGCCACCATGCCCATCTGATTTCTATTTTATTACATTTGAAAAGTCCTGTTATCTTTATGAGACTTTATTTTCACATGTCGGTGAGGGAGGAGGCCAGCAGGACTTGTTTTCTGTTCACAACCCTCCTGACCAAAACAGGTTCTGGT
The DNA here is from genome assembly GCF_001604975.1 of Cebus imitator. NCBI lineage: Eukaryota > Metazoa > Chordata > Mammalia > Primates > Cebidae > Cebus > Cebus imitator. The sequence continues at coordinate 2,117,191 of NW_016107540.1, read as the reverse complement.
CGCAACAGGATGATGTGAAGACACCAGTAGGTACCAGCAGATGGGAGGAAAGTGAGCCCTGGCTACTCCCATTGCTCATTAGCATAACACACTCCCCCCAGCTGCATGACACTATAGAAATGCCATGGCAGTGGCCCCGAAGTTACCACCCTTTCCATGTCAATAATCTGGAAGTTACTGCTCATATCCTAGAAAGTTCTGAATAACCCAACCCCTCAATTTGCATTAACCCACCCCTTAATTTGCATGTAAATTATAATTGAGTATAAAAGTGAGTATAAATAGAGCTGCCAACAGCACTTTTTTTTGTTTTTGAGACAGAGTCTTGCTCTGTTGCCCAGGCTGGGGTGCATTGGTGCAATATCCACTTACTGCAACCTCCACCTCCAAGGTTCAAGAGATTCTCCTGCCTCAGCATGCTGAGTAGTTGGGATCACATGTGCCACCACGCCCAGCTAATTTTTGTATATTTAGTAGAGATGGGGTTTCACCATGTTGGTCAGGCTGGTCTCGGATTCCTGACCTCATGATCCGCCCACCTGGGCCTCCTTAAGTGCTGGGATTACAGGTGTGAGCCACCTCACCTGGCTGAGCACGTATGTTGTTAACTCTGGGTGCACTGCCTGTGAGTCAGCTGTGCTTCACAAGGAACAGCACCTTCAGTACAAGAGTTTTGTCTACCACCTCCTGGTTGCCCTTGAATTCCTCCCTGGGTGAATCCAAGAACCCTCCCAAGCTAAGCCTCAATTTGGGGCTTGCCTGTCCTACATCCTTAGTACATGTGCATTTAACTCAGGCCTTTGAGCTGCTGTATAGTGTGATGTTCGTTACGTGGCACATGTCAGTCTTTGCTAGGATAACACTTAATAAGCATGCAAACAGGTGGGGGTTATGATAAAAACACACTCTGGAATCACTGCGTTATAGAAACTTTAAATTTCAGTAGACTTCCAAAGTTATATTCAAAGTGCAACTAACAAATTTTATCACTGGCGCAGGATAACTTTGTTTCAAATAATTATACAGGCTGGGTGCTGTGGCTCATGCCCACAATCCCAGCACTTTGCGAGGCTAAGAAAAGAGAAATGTGTAGGCCAGGAGTTGGAGACCAGCTTGGGCAGCATAATGAGACCCTGTCTCTACAAAGAAGCAAAGCAAAATTATTTTCGGAACACGGTATGATGGAATGTTTTAATATTTGCCATGCATGTTTCCTAGAGCAGCCATAGCGAAGCGCCACATGCTGGGTGGCTTAAAACAACAGTTGCTATTCTCTCCCAGTTCTGGAAGCTAGAAGTTCAAAAATTAAGGCTCCCATTGGCCCCACAATAAATAACTACAACTCCTGGGGGTGGCTGGCCCTTGCGCATCACCGCAGCTTCGCCATCCAAACTTTGGCTCAGGATTCTGCTCTGGAGCCAAGTGTCCCAGCCCTCGTTTCTGGCCCGCTGTGGAGCACGTTCCTACGGGACATGCGGTCAGGCACGTGTCTAACCCCACTCCTTCTCCTTTCCTTGCTTCCGGTGGTTACGCTTGTCCAGGTACTGTTTTTCAGTTTCTGAATAATTACCAGGTTCTCCTGCATTTTTTTTTTTTTAATCTCTGGTTTATGCTTTTCAGAAATAAAAGCTATTGCTGGGTACGGTGGCTCACGTCTGTAATCCCAGCATTTTGGGAGGCCGAGCCGGTTGGATCACCTGAGCATCTGAAATCAGGAGTTTGAGACCAGCCTGACCAACACAGTGAAACCCCGTCTCTGCTAAAATTACAAAAATTAGCTGGGCGTGGTGGCAGTTACCTGTAATCCAGGTACTCCGCAGACTGAGGCAGGAGAATAGCTTGAACCCAGACCGCTGAGGTTGCAGTGAGCCGAGATTATGCCACTGCACTTCAGCCTGGGTGACAGAGCAAGACTCTGTCTCAAAAAAAAAAAAAAAAAAAAAAAAAAAAAAAAAAAAAAAAAAAAAAAAAAAAAAAAAAAAAAACGAAGAAAAAGAAATAACATCTCTTATTTCTATGGTATTCTTTTTTGGATGGGGAGATCATGGGCTTTGCTTGGTGTGCTCTTTGCTTCTGATTAATTCTGAAGTTTTGAAATTATGCTACTTGCTTCTCAGTCGTCCTTACTTCCCCAATTTCCTTTTTAATCTCATTCAATTGTTTTATCAGATTTTTTTAACTTCCAGATTTGTTTTCTTTTAAATATGTATAATTCTAAGCGTTTCTGTTACTTGACGCCTCTGTTAGAATTGTATTTTTCTTCTTCCGATGACATTTTTTCATCTGCCTCTGACCCTTACATGTTGAATCGTATGGTTTTTCCTTCTGAGATATCTTTTACTCTTTTCCATGGGGCATAATTCTTTTATTTTTGTTTGACATGGTAATTATCTGTTTCAATAGGCGGGCAAGTTTTTCTTAATTTTTCTTGCCTTTTTGTGTGAGACTCATTGCTTTGTGTTTTCCCCAGTTCTCCCTTCCTCCCTTCATTTTTTCTTTCCTTCTTTCCTTCTTCCTTCCCTGTATTTCCCTTCTTGTTTTCAGTCTTCTTCCCTCTCTTCTTACACACATACACACACACACACACACACACTTTTTTTGCTGAAATATTTTACTGCAAACTGCAGGTTACACGCCACATAAATCTCAAGCAGTTCTGCATATATTTCTCAAGTAAAAGAAGGTCCTCCTATGTAAACACCTATCCTTGTCACACCCAAGATAATAATATTTAGTCAGTAATACCACAAATAATATTCTATGATTGAATGTTCCAAGATGTCCCAGAGTGTCCTCCACGGTTGTCTTCCATGTGGCACCAGGATCTGGTTGGTGTCATTCAATGTGTGTGAATGGTGTGGCAATTTAGTCTCTTTTCATCAAGTTAGTACTACACCACTTTTTTTTTTTTTTTTTGCCTCTCATGACATTGACGTTTTAAATGAATCCTGGCTACTTCTGGTGTGAAGTACCACACATTTTTTTCTCCAAAGTTTAAATTCATGTGAATCATTTTTAACAATAATTGCTGTATCACTTTCGGATTTTTCCATGGTTTTGCAGTAAGAGGTGCATGTTATCAGTTTGCTGTACGATCAGTGATATCGAGGGAGCTTTTCTTCTTGTAATTAAGCACTAGTATGTGGCATAATACATTCAGAATCTGAGATGCTCCTGCTGACAGCAAATTTTCACCCAATGAGTGTTGCAGCCTCCCTGTCTCCATTACTGTATGATCTTGCAGATTAGAAGTATACACATTGCCTGTGAGAGGAGAGCTTTCTAGCTCTATACTTCCTATGAGGTGAGAATTTTCTATAAAAGTAGCTTTGCATAATATGGAAAGGAGGGAATCAGATGTCATTAAAATAAATGAAAGCAGTTTGGCATGAGCTGATGGTCACTGAAGTTGGGCAATGGGACTTGGTGATGTAATATTCTCTCTTCTTGCAACCATGTGCTCATGTTTATTTATTTTTAATTCAATGTCTCAATTCAATACACTACACTACTTCTGCTTTTAGTGTCCAAATTATGATAAATTTATTATTTATTCTTTATGCTTTGAAATCAGACTTTTTAACGCCACAAAAATATTTTTGGGATCTTATTTGTATGAGATGTACCTGAAGTTGTGTCATTCTGTCAAGGAAGAAAGACACTCTTCAAATCTACTTTCATGGTTTTCAGGACTGTCCTAGAATTCTCCTCATGTAGGCTTTTTGAGTTTTGGCCTAAATTTGTATTCTTATTTTTCCTTTAATTATTTATTCATTGCTACTGTGGGTGGAGTTTTTTCTGTCATTATTATTTTTCTCTCTTACATCTTTGTATATAAATAATATTTACTTTTATATTATATTAAGCTTTTTAATTATTTTTATTCATGGTTTCGTGAATTCTTCTGATTTTCCAGCTGTAGGAACTGCGGAGAGGAGTAGGTTCACTCCTTACTAATTGTTTGCTCCTCTCTGATTAAGGTGGTTGTATCTTTAGGGCAATATTAAATAATGGTGAAGTTGCCTGCGTTCTTGCCATGTCCCTGGTGTCCCTTGAAAAAGTGTGTCTGTTTTTCCATTTCATAAGATGATGTCCTTAGGGATATTCCTCTGCTATATTTTAAAGATCAGGTATTCATGGTATATCAACATTTGTAGAATCTAAGGAAAGAGAGAGGGCAGGAAATGGAATGCTCAATTATACTTTGTCTTCTTTGGATGAGATATTTCATCTGTTTCTCTTATTAGTGCATGCTCAAGAAAGTTTTTTCTTCTCACATTTTAATTTAGTGCATAGACAAATTATTCAGACAAAAAAAATCTTAAAGAAAAAATGAATAATGTGTTCTCCCATCAAACTAACTTAATCACCATAAAAGGATTTTGTTGAAGTCTTCCATGTATAACATGTGCATATCACAAGTGTACAGCTCAGTGAATTTTTCTACTATGAACTCACCCATGCAACCAACATCCAAAGAAAAAAATCTCTACTGGCTTCCCAGAGGATATTTTTGGACTGCCCTTCACTTACTGATGGTTTCACTATCTCAGAAAGATAGTAATGGTTCTAGCGGATACCGCATAGATTCTGCTGTACGTCATATGAATGTTTCTACATTATATAAATGCTTTGTTGTACATCATAGAAATGGAATCATAGATTATTTTTGGATGACTGAGCTTCATTTGCTTGACAGTGTTTATGATGTTCATCCATATTTTTGGATACAGTTGTAGATTTTCAAATTTCATTGTTGTATAGTATTCCATTGTGTGGCTATTGCATAATTGACTTATTCATTCTCTTTGACAGGTTTTTATTTTTAGTTTTTCTAGGCTTTGTTTGTTTTTTTTTTTTTTTT
>NW_016107540.1:2098189-2112288 GCF_001604975.1 Cebus imitator | reverse complement strand
CTTTGTCACCCAGGCTGGAGTGCAGTGGCACTATCTTGGCTCACTGCAACTTCTCCATCCCCAGTTCAAGCGATTCTCCTGCCTCAGCCTCCTGAGTAGCTGGGACTACAGGCACAAGCCACCATGCTAGGCTAATTTTTGTATTTCAATAGAGATGGGGTTTTGCCATGGTGGTCAGGCTGGTCTTAAACTCCTGACCTCAGGTGATTCCCCAACCTCGGCCTCCCAAAGTGCTGGGATTCCAGGTGTGAGCCACCATGCCCAGCCAATTTTTCTAGGCTTTAATTTGTTTGCGTGTTTTGCTTATGGTTTCAATAAATTTTGTCTTCATTTTAATTGCTGGTAAAGAAGATTCTGTGATGTGATCTGCCTTCATACTCACATCCTTACCAGACATTCTGCCCAGAGTTTTTGAGGTGAATTTGCTTATGGTGAACTCCAGGAAAATAGTTCAAGGAGCTCTTCCAAAGTGTTATCAGTGAGAACAGAAAAATGGAGTTATTGAGCAGAGTAGTATTTCCTGACAGATATCATCACAGACTTGATTATGAAAGAACCACATATAGTCTAAAGAGTAGCCAGTGACCACAGTACAAACAGGCATTTGCTAAGTTCACCCGGGAGAGGAGGAAGAGTGCTCATGGTTGAATGTTTGTGAGGGAGGCCCTATCAGATCAAAAGGGCTGCTCCTGCTTTGAACTTGGGTATGTGTGTGGGATGGTAAGATACGAAATAACAATCCTGCACCACTCGTGCTGACTACGTAACTGGCATTAAACTCAATTACTCTGGATATTGGGTAGAAAATTATTTTAAGTGTATATGTGTCTTGGTTTCTAATCAGATATATCCCAAAATATAACAAGGTGGATTTAGAATCCTGTGTTTTATCATTAGTTCTGACACTCAGTAGCTGTGTAAGTTTGAACAAGTTATTTATCTTTGCAATAAAACATAAAGCATCCTCAGGGCATTGGATTAATCTTTTATTACTTAACTGAAAGGTAAATGCTTATAAATATCTAATGAAATAGCTCATAATATTTGCTGTATGGTCATTGATGCTTCTGGATAAAAATGTCAAAATTAGTTGATACTGAAAAAGTTCATGGAGGTTTAAATTAGCAAAGACATCACCATTTATTTCAAATAAAATGGGAATAAAATATCCAGATATTTAGAACCTTAGTTTTGCAAAAAAATATGAAGTATCTAAGTTTGTGAGATAACACATAGAAATGTATTAAGAGAAACAGTTAAAAATGTTATGACAAAACTATCTGGTTTCTACTATTATGCTTAATATATATTTGAAAATTTGAAAAAATATTTATTGCATTAAAAAAAAATATATATATATATATAACAATAAAAAGCCTAAAATTTATAATATATTTTCATTTAGAGTTTCAGAACTTTTATTCAGAATTTGATTAAAGATACTAAGCTCATATTTTCTTCAATATTATAAAATATGTAAAATTGACAAACATGTAAAAAATATAGGAATCACAATTTCTTTAAGTGAAATTCAGACGATTAATGAAAACATTCCAAGAAAAATTTTGATAGTCTAATTACAGGTATTTTTCAGTATACTGTTAATATTACTGAATGAAATAATAGGAAAGTAATAGAGATAGAAAAGTCATAAATGAAATAATAGAAAAATAATAGAAATAGAAAAGTAAAGAGTAAAAATCATGAATGGAAATGGTAGATACTAAAACTTCTAGATTGGTTTGCATAAGATTATGGTCATTAATATGTCACTACGCTATATAGTGGGTAACATTTGTGTGAATTCTGTAGTGGTTTTGTGTGTGTGTGTGTGTGTGTGTGTGTGTGTGTGTGTGTAAGAGAGAGAAACTATTTGAAAGGCTACCAGCAAAATACTTGAGTATCTTGCTATGGCTATAGTATTGACATATCTACTTAAATATCTTGATAACCCACTGATAACTATTTCATTAAAAAGGATTTCTTTTAAACTAACAAGTCATTTTGTAGGCTGGACTGCAGTACCTCCCTGTAAAAGAAAAATGTCATTTTGTGGTAAATAAAAATCAGCAGTAAAAACAAAAAACATTAATTAAAAAAACCAAAAAGCCTCTTTAGAAGTCTACAATTATATTAATTGGCCTAAACTTAATATTCTGTTTTAATGTATCAGGTTTTTTTAAAAGGCATAAAGTGAGTATGGTTAATATTCTTTTTTAATGTATCAGATTTTTTTAAAGGCACAAAGCGAGTATGAAGGTAGGAGAAGAACAAAAGAGAAATAAAAATGTGCTAACATTGTATCAAAAGATGGAGATTGTCACTTTAAAAATAATTGATTTCTAAAATTGTTGTTGTCTTTGGAAATGTCACCAAAAGTTGTGAGAGAAACAGAAGGCTCGCAGGTGGATTTCAGTATGGAAACTCCATATTCGGACTCCAGCATGTGCAAAAGTCACCCAAAGTAGGCTCAGAGCCGAGCTGAGTCTCCACATCTGACCCAGGAGAGGAGACCGGGCCTTATTGGAGAAAAGTGGCTGGAAAGTAGTGCTTCCTGTAACTTGAGGTTTTCATGGTGACACCTTGGGAGCATTTTACATCATTTCAGTGGTTTGAACATAAGGCAGCCAGGGGGTGGTTCTGGACACTATTCTGCTAAAGAAAACCAGTGCATTCTCTGTTTTGTATACTGGAAGAGTAGGAACAATTTTATTTTTTAAAAAATCTATTGACAAAGACAAAAATAAGACAGAAAAGAAAATCACTATTGTGGCTATTTTGGCACAAAATATTTCAATGGTCAAAACCTTTCAGAATACTAACTTATTAAGTATCCTTTGAAAACTGAAGAAAACATGTATCACACGCCTCTAAAATAACCTCTATAAATATGTGTCCCATTGCAGCTGCCCTTTATGAAATATGCAGTGGAACTTGAGAGGCATGACATTGAGGTGGTAAAAGAGGAAAGGAGTGGCCACATAAAAAAGGTTTCCTGGGTTAAACACATGGACCACACCTGTGGCGCTGTCCAAGGCGTTTTCTGAGTTGGGGGATGATGCTGACTGCCATCCTAAATTGGAACATCTTGGTCCAAACTTTGGTTCTGTATTCCATTATACATAAAATTCCATTATATATAACTGCCTATATATATAAGTTCCAACATATGTATTATAGATAAGTAACAATCTACGCCAATTAATTTCTTCTATAAAAACAGGGATAACAATGCTTTATTTCCACTCTATACGTTTCAGAACACTATTGAGTCTGTAAAAATTGCACAGTAGGGCCGGGCGCGGTGCCTCACAACTGTAGTCCCAGCTACTCCGGAGGCCGAGGCGGGCGGATCACGAGGTCAAGAGATTGGGACCATCCTGGTCAACATGGTGAAATCCCGTCTCTACTAAAAATACAAAGATTAGCTGGGCGTGGTGGCGTGCGCCTGTAGTCCCAGCTACTCCGGAGGCTGAGGCGGGAGAATTGAATTGCTTGAACCCGGGAGGCGGAGGTTGCGGTGAGCCTAGATCGCACCACTGCACTCCAGCCTGGCGCCTGGCAACGGAGCAAGACTCTGTCAAAAAAAAAAAAATTGCACACTAAAAAGAACAGATTCCCGAGTTTATTTAAACATGAAACATTAAACTTTGTAACTAGAGCACTAACATAAACAAGCAGCCAGCTTGCCTCAGCCAGAGGCTGCTTCTAGAGATGCTAGGAATGCTCAATAAAAACTAGAATGTAACTGCTGTGAGAAGATGCTCCTCAGACTATTGCGATGGAAGCGGAATTCTGAGGCTAGGACTCAGAGGTGAGGGAATGCAACCTTCCTGAACCCACAGGCTGGAGGTGTGCCTCTGCAGAAAAGGAACCCCGTGTGCAGGTAACCATTTTTCTTTTTAACAGCTTTACTGGAGTATAATTCACATGCAATAAAATGCATATCTCTAAAGTGTACAGTTTAAGTTTGATATATGGAACACCTGTAAAAGCATCACCACACTCAAGGGAATGAATACACTCATCGCTCCAAAAGATTTCTCATGCTCTTTTGTAATTCTGCCTCACTTATGCCCTCCTCCCCAGGCACCTACTCATATACTTTCTTTAACTGTACGTTTGCATTTTATAGTTACAGGTAAACATAATCATGTAATATGTGCTGTTATCCACGTAGCTTCTTTCACTCAGCATAGCTATGTTCATGGGTCTCAATATTTCCGTTTTTGGTGTGGAGTAGTACTACATTGTGTTATTGTATGATAATTTGTTCATCAGTTTAGCTGGTGATGAATATTTTGGGCTATTTTAGGGGTTTTGTGATATTACAAATAAAGTTGCTATGCATATTTAAAATTTTCTGTATAGACCATATTCTTTTTTAATCTTAGATAAATACTTAAGAATGAAATTAATCATACAGTAGTTGTATGTTTACGGTTTTGACACTGTCAGATGGTTTTCCAAAATGATTGGGCTTTTATGTTCCCATGAGCACTGTACGAGAGTTTCAGTTCCTCTACGTCCTCCCCAACGCTAGGGATATTCATTCTGTTCAATTTTTGCCGGTTAACAGGTGGGGAGTGTTATCTCTTTATGCTTTTATTTCACGTTTAACTAGTGATCAGTAATGTTAATCATCAGTTCATGTTCTTTTTTTTTGAGACGGGGTCTTGCTCTGTCACCAGGCTGGGGTGCAATGGCGCAATCTCGGCTCACTGCAACCTCCGCCTCTCGGGTTCAAGCGATTCTTCTGCTTCAGCCCCCCGAGTAGCTGGGACTACAGGTGCGTGCCCCCACGCCCGGCTAATTTTTGTATTTTAATAGAGACGGGGTTTCACCATGTTGGCCATCGTGGTCTTGATCTCTTGACATCGTGATCCACCCGCCTCGGCCTCCCAAAATGCTGGGATTACAGGCGTGAGCCACCGCCCTCAGCCACTTCATGTTCCTATTTGCCATCCATATGCTCTTTTTGGTGAAATATCTGTTCATATTATTGCCCATTTTTTTCTTCTAATGCAGGGATATAAATGCTACAAATTATCCATTAAATGCTGTTTTTGGCCACGTCCCCATAATTTTTATAAATTGTATTTCAGTTTAGTTCATATAAAAAAGTATCTTGAGAAACTTCTTCTTTGACCCGTGGGAAATCTTGTTTAATTTCTAAATATTGAAGAATTACCTGGCTATCCTTCTCTTATGCTTTTAAACTTAATTCTTTTGTGGTCTGAGACTATACCTAGTAAGATTTTTATTCTCGTAAATATATTAAGGTGGGTTCAATAACACAGCGTATGACCTAATTTGTTGAATGTCCTACACGTACCTGAGAAAAGCGTGCATTCCACTGTTGCTGGGTGGTGGATACTGTATATGTCATCTAGGTCAAGTTGATTGATAATGCAGTTCAGGAACTGGTATTCTTGCTGATTTTCCACCTGCTTGATCTATCACTTACGGACAGAAGGTTGTTGAGTTCTCCAACTATAATAAAACTTTTTTTAAAATTTCTGCTTTATCAGTTTTTGGATCATATATTTTGACATTCTATTGTTAGGTGCATATATATTTAGGATTGTTTTATCTCCTTGAAGAATTAACTGCAAACTTTATCATTATGTAATGCTACATTTTAACTCCGATAATATTCCCTATTCTGAAATAAGTTTGTCTGAAATTAATATTGCTACTCCAGTTTTCTTTTTATTAAAGTCCATGACATTTCTTTCTCTGTCACCTTACTTTTAACCTTACTTTAACTTACTTTTAACTTATTTTTATTTTTAACTTACTTTCCACCTTTCTTTTAACTGGCACTTTAATGTAGAGTTCTTGATAACATACAGTTAGGTCTTGATTTTTCAAAGTAATCTGAAAATCTCTATTTTAGTAAATTGTTCTATTTAGAACATTCCCATCAAAAGTAACTACCGGTATGGTTAGATTTGCCTGTGACTTTTCGCTTTGGCCCTCCAAGCACGCAATGTGAACTGTACAATATATGGCTTTTGTTTTCAGAAAACCTGCAGAGCACAATTCTCACTTCAAGGAATTTGCATTTGTTGTTTCCTGTGTCTAGAACCCTTTACCTTCACAGTCTTGATGAGCTACTTGCCCATGTCATTGAAATTCAGCTCATCATTTTCCTCTAAGGGCCTTTTTCTGGCTGTCCTATCTAATTGCTGTATCACACACCAGTCAGCCCCATCCCATGCCGCTGCCTGATTTAGTATGTGCTTTATTTGCCTTTCACATGTAGCTTCTATTTGTTCAAGCAAAATGTCGAATGAAAGTGGTGTTAGTAAGCAACCTTGTTTTATTTCCTCATTTGTTTCCTGTGGCTATGTTTACATTGCTTTTTACCAGAATAAGGAAGTCCCCTTTTCCCTATTTTCCTGAGCATTTTTTTTACAATTATAAATTGATATAAATTTGATCAATTGCTTTTCAAGCATCTGTTGAGATGAAGAATTTTCACCCTCATTCGACTGATGTGATGAATACAATTGTTTGACTTTTAAATTTTGAGCCAGGTTTGCAATTCAAAAATAAATTATAATTGCTTGTGATATGCTTATATAGATCAATGGATTCAGTTTGAAAATATTTTAAGTTTTATCATGGGAGATAGAACAGTAGTTTACCTTTTAGTAATGCTCGTTCAAAGAGGGATGGTGACTTCTGAAGGACTTTGCTTAGATTTGGTGATTTCTTTTCCCCAAATACTTGGTACAATTTATTAGGAAAATTATGTGAAGTTTTGCATTTCTTTAATAGATAAAGGATTGTTGAGATTTTCTTCTTGTGACATCAGTTTTTAATATTTTAAGACATTGCTCCATGTCATGTAAATTTTTTGTTTTTTCTTTTCTGAGATGCACTCTATTTCTGTCACCCAGGCTGGAGTGCAGTGGTGCGATCTTGGCTCACTGCAACCTCTGCCTCTCAGGTTCAAGCAGTTCTCCCTGCCTCAGCCTTCTGAGTAGCTAGGATGACAGAGGCACACCACTGCAGCCCGCTAATGCTTGTGTTTTTAGCTTCAACATGTTGGCCAGGCTGTCTCGAACTCCTGACCTGAGGTGATCTCATCTCAGCCTCCCAAAGTGCTTGGATTACAGGTGTGAGCCACCTCAGCTGGCTCTAAACTTTTAAATGTATTTGTATACACTTGTTTATAATTTTTCTTATTATGTTTTGTATCTAGAGGCTCTTTAGTGATGTCCTATTTTTCATTCCTAATATTGGGGATATGCAACATAATGACAGTCTTTACAAAAATGAATTGTTTTACCTATGACATATTTTTTTTATCCTTTATAACTTCAGTTCTCATCTTTATTATTTCCTTCCTTCTGTTTTCTTTGGATTTAACTTGTTGCTATTGAATTTTAGTTTTCTGAAATTTCTGAAACTCGCTTTATGAAGCAGCAGAAGGACAATTTTGGGGAAAATATTTCTAGACAGTAAAAATTAATGGGCATTTTTTGATACAAAGAATCAACATCTTGAATAATAAAGATTTAATTATTTTCAAACTGCTTCATCTGTCAGTTATGAAGAAACATGTCAAAATGTTCTATGATTATGGATTTGTTTCTCAGTTCTGTTAAATATATATACTTACGTACCTCCACAAGATATTATGATTGCTGTTTTGTCCACTCAGTTTGTAGCATTTTTCACATTTTACCTGTTCTTCATTTCAGACTGCATCTGTAAGCTACTATTTGGGATAATTTTCCTTTTGCCTAAAATATTTCATTATTATGATAATTATCATTATTATTTTGGTGTCATTCTGCTGGTGAAGAAATCTATCCATTTTTAGCTTTTTTTTTTCTCAATGTTTCCTACATGTCCTTTGTTTTTGTAACATATTTTACTGAATATAGAGTTCTTGAAATTATTGTTCTTTTAATACTTGAGTATAAAATTCCATTTTCTTCTGGCTTCATTGTTTTTCTTTATATCCCATCTGTTAGTCATATTGTTGCTTCTTTGAAGCTAATATGGCTTATCTTTAATAATATTTAAAATTATTTTGTTTACTTTGTCCTGGTAGGGTTCGTTAGTTATTCTTTACTGTGTTTAAGTCATGAATTTGTGGCTGCTGAAATTTTAATAAATTTTGGATATTTTAAAATAGTTGTTACATTATTACTTCTGCCTCATTATTTAAATTCTTCTGGACTACAGATATCAGAATTTTTTCTTCACATTCTCTGTATCTCTTTCACCCTTTAAGTATCATATGTATTGTCTATCATTTTATATTTCCAATTTGAATCTAGTATGTTTTTTTTGTTCTATCTCCCTGATCTATTTTTGTATTTTAAGAGAAATTTCAGGCTTACAGAAATATTGAGTAGAATATACAAAGTTACCATGTATTTTTTCTAAATCTGTGTACAGTTTCTCTCGTAATTGACATCTTGTGTTGGTAGTGAATGAGAGTTCACTCATTATTTGACTTTCTTTTGTCTGTTTACTGGTATACAGGAATGCCTGTGATTTTTGCACATTGATTTTGTATCCTGAGTCTTTGCTGAAGTTGCTTATCAGCGTAAGGAGATTTTGGGCTGAGATGACAGGTCTTCTAAATATACATGTTGTCTGCAAACAGAATTTGACTTCCTTTTTTCGTAATTGAACATCCTTTTTTTCTTTTTCTTACCTGATGCCCTGGCCAGAACTTCCAAAACTGTGTTGAGTAGGAGTGGTGAGAGAGGGCATCCTTGTCTAGTGCCAGATTTCAAAGGGACTGCTTCCAGTTTTTGCCCATTCAGTATGATATTGGCTGCGGGTTTTTCATAAATAGCTCTTATTATACGTTCCATCGATACCTAATTTATTGAGAGTTTTTAGAATAAAGCGTTGTTGAATTTTGTCGAAGCCCTTTTCTGCATCTATTGAGATAATCATATGTTTTTTGTCTTTGGTTCTGTTTATGTGATGGATTACGTTTATAGATTTAATACGTTGAACCAGCCTCGCATCCCAGGGATGAAGCCAACTTGATCGTGATGGATAAGCTTCTTGATGGTGCAGTTGTTAAAATTGGTGAACAGATATATATAGTTATTATTAACTGAAGACCATAGTTTGCATTAGGGTTTATTCTTGGTGTCGAATAGTCCTATGGGTTTTGACAAATGCATAATCTCATGTACTACCACTAAAGTATTATGCACATTTGTTTCATTGTCCTAAAAATCCCTGTGCTTCATATAGTTTTCGGCTTTTCCTCCCACCAATCCCAATGCAATACTGTTTCTAAATTTTTACTTTGCCCAGAACATCATACATTTGGATTCATAGAGTACAAAGTATTTTCAGACTGGCTTCTTTCAACTGGAAATAATTTTTCGAGTCAATATAAATACATACCAATAATATTTATTGGATAAGTATCTAGTGCTCATGGCTGGGTCACATGGTAGGAATATATTTAGTTTTGCAATAAAATGCCTACTGCCTTCCAAACTGGCTGTACAATTTTATCTTCCCACCAGCAGTGAATAAAAGCTTACTTTTCTTTACATATTTGCCAGCATCTGATGTTATCAATATTTGGGATTTTAATTATTTTAATGGCTATTTAGTAACATCTCATGGTTGTTCTGATTTGCTATTCCCTAAATGACACGATGTTGAGAATTTTTTTATGTGCTTATTTCCAATTTGCATCTCTTCTTTGGTGAAATTTCTGTTCACACACTTTGTCCACCTGTTAACCGAGCTACTTGTTTTGTTATTGCTGAGTTTTAGTAGTTTTATATTTTGGATACGAATATTCTATCAGATATATGTTTTACAAATAGTCCCCATAGTCCTTGGCTTGTCTTTTTATTCTCTTAACACTTTTGTAAAGAAAAGAAGTTATACATTTTAATGTAGGGAATTTTCAAATTTTCCTTGCATGGACTATGTTTATTTTGTTGTTTTTATATCTAAAACCTCATTATCAAACCCAAAGTCACCTGATTTTTTTATTATGTAATCATCTAGAAGTTTTATAGTTTTGCATTTTAAGTCAGGTGATCCATTTTTGCATTTTACTTTTACAATGATCTATTTTGAGTTAATTTTTGAGAAATGAATAAAATGTGTCTGGATTTTTTTTTTTTTTTTGTATATGGATGTCTAGGTGGTCCATCACCATTTGTTCAAAAGGTTATACTTTCTGTATTAGATTGTCGTTGCTTTGTTCTTCTTCATTATTGCGTTGGCTACTCTGAATATTATGTATTAGCTTATAATTTGTTTGTTGACATCTGATTTTTGTTAGCTATGCTTTGAATTCATAGATCCAGTTAGGAAGAACTGATAGCTTGACAAAGTTGAGCCTCCTATACATGTACTCTCTATTTATTTAAATCTTCTTTGATTTCTTTCAACAGAATTTTGCAGTTTTCCTCATTTAGATTCTGTACATATTTTGTTAGATTTATAATTATTTATTTTTGGGTGGTAATTTAAATGATATGGTGTTTTAATAGCAAATTCAAGTTGTTCATTATTGGTATACAGGAACTCAATTAACGAATGTATATTAACATTTCATTTTGAAATCTTGACATAAACATTTACTATCTCCATGTTTTCTTGTTGTTGGAGGTAGTCAATTCTTTGGGATATTACACATAGACAACTGCATGATCTGCAAATAAAGACTGTTTAATTTACTTCTTCCCAATCTGTATACTTTTCATTTTGATTTATGTTTTCTGCTGTCTCTGGTTTTAATTGAGCATTGTATGTAATTCAACTTTTTATCCTTTGTGAGCGTATCAATTATGCTTCTGTAAAAAATTTCTTAGTGATTGTCCTACAGTTTGCAATGTGTATTTGTGATTTATCCAAGTCCATTTTCAAAGAATACTCTACTGCTTCATAGTCAGTGCAGTCCTTACAACAACATATTCCTACTTCCTCCCACCCATACCTTATAATGTAGTCATTCATTTCACTTGTCCATAAACTATAATCATACTTTGTTTCTATTATTATTTTGAATGAATTCCTATCTATAAAGCAATTAAATGTGGGAAAAAATAAAACAGTTTATTACGTTCATCTAAGCCTTCTTTATACTCTTTCATTATACTTTCTTACCTATATTATTTTACTTCTTTCTGAATAATTTATTTTAAATTTTTTGCTATTCTACCAGCAGCATTTTCTCACATTTATTCTTTGAGAAATTCTTCATTTGTCCTTTGTTTTTATGGGATAATTTTACTCCGTACAGGATTTCACACTTCCAGGTTTTTTGTTTGTTTGGGGTTTTTTTTGTTTTACTTTCAACAGCCAATATTTTGTTCCATTTTCTTGTTGCTTGCATAATTTCTGACTAGAAGTTCAATATGATTGTTTTCTTAGCTCCTTATATGTCTGGTGTTTTCACTTCTGTTTTTTTCAAGATTTTCTCTGTTTTCGGTGTTCTGAAGATTAAATATAATATGCCAAGTGTTGATTTTTTGGTTTTGATTCTATGTGGTGTTCTTGGAGTTTACTGTATCTACAGTTTGGTGTCTGTTATTCATTTTAAAAATATTCTTATCCATCATTACTTCAAATATTTATTGTTGCCCTTTCGTTATTCTTTTCTTTTCTACTGATATTTCATACTATAGCTCATAGGATATACCTTTTGTAATTGTCCTTACAATGACTTTGTGTAATTTTAAATTATTGTTATTTCACTTTGTCTTTTAGTTTAAGAGGTTTTAAACTTAATTCGTGTTTTGGTCATATCAAGTCTACTAATGATCCAATCAAAAGCTTTCTTCATTTCTCCTAAAGACGTATTTTTTTAATTTATAGCATTTTCCTTTGATTATTTTTTAGATTTTCAATCTCTCTACTTACATTATCCATCTCTTTTTGTATGCTTTTCACTTTTTACATTAAAGATCTTAGCATATTAATTATAGTTATTTTATTTTTATATTCCTCATATTAATTACAAAATTTATGTCGTATATAAGTATGGATCTGGTGGTTACTTTGACTTTTACAATTGTGCTTGTTGCTTTTGAAGCAGAAGTGATGAGAAACAAACCTCTCCGACACCGAACTGAGGAAGGAAGCGGCTTTTTATTCAGCTGGGAGCTGTGGGGGTCTACAGCATCAATCACTGAGCTCCCTGAGAAGCAGCTTCTTTCCCCTTTTATAGGCTTACAATGCTAAAGGGAAAACTGAGGTGACAAAGAGGCAAAACTATGTCATTGTTCATAGAGAAAGAGAGTCTCTGTGAAAAGAGTTTTACTACATTTTTCACAATGATAGCCTTCTGGGCTCCCGTGGGTAAAACTTGCAAAATCTGGGCTGAGCCCCACTCAAGAGGGCCCCTCCTGCTAGAGTTATTAAACCTCATGCGAATCCACACTGAGCCTCCAACAATTCATCAGCTGCGCTCTAAGTGTTTCCACTGTTACTGGCTTCAGGAGCAGGAATCTGCTTCTGCTCCCAATATGCTGTGATTCTTGGTGTCTGTCCTTCAATCATTCTAGCTTTTGTGGCAGCAATTTGCCCCATACTATCAGTTATCCAGTGGATCTCAAATTTGTTGATTTTAGTCTTATTTTTCTTTTTGTGAGAGTGAGGGTCATGATTTCAAAACTTTTACAAGTTGAGTTAGAAATTGGAAGTTACAGTAACCTATTTTTCATACTAATATGTGCATGCTTTAATTATGTAATTTTTTTCCATTTTGTTTAACCCTTCCTATTGTGTTTTTAAATACTTGCACGTATTACTCATCTTGCAATTTTGAAGTCCATTTCTGTTAACTTTATTTTCTTTATGCCTTATTATTCATTTTCTATTGTCAGCTTTTCTCCTGATATTATTGCCTTCATGGATGCCCTTCTTAAAACTTGATGCAGTGTTTATGACTTGTAGAGATATGCTGAGGTCCTGAATACTTTTGCAGTACTTATTCATGCTCCTTTAGGCAGCCAGGGCAAGGCAGATATCAACATATTCAAGATTGTAATGTTCGAAATAGGCATTTCAGAACAGGTTAGGACATGTCTACTTCCAGGACACTTTTATTTGAAAGATACCATTCTTTAGGTATCCAACAAAGCCTTTGATATTTACCTTCTACTCCCCCCTGGGAAGGCCCTGAATTATTATTATTATTTTTTTTTTGGTCTCAGCAGGTCCCTGGAACTTAGAAAGACTTCTTGAATTTTTAACCTGTCAGCTGCTACTTTTTCCTCAAGGAGAAAGGCATCATCAAATCCTCTGCTCTCCTCACCTGCCTTTCCTCATCTCGTCAGTTATATTTCTATCAATTTACATTATTTTGAAAACTCTTTATTGTCTTTGAACAGAATGTTTTCCTGTTTCACTTCATTTTTTATATAGAGAAATATAGCTCTTCCTCATCAATAAAAACTTTCGTCAGAAATATCTTGTGATTCTGCCAATAGCTGAATTCCACTTAATGAATATTAATAAATAAATAAAAATATATAAATAAAATTATAAATCAATAATTATTCCACCAACTAATTTAATGTAATTTAATTTAAACACACCACGATTAATGCTATTTCCTTCTTTTTGTCAAATGCATGCACATGCTAAAGCTTCTGTGAATATTCAAAATGTGAATTGGTGACTGAATTTTATTTTACCAGGTTGTCTGACAGGAAGTAACTCATTCTCATACTTAGATCAAAAAACTAACTTCAGATTTTGGAAACAAAATTGTTACCAGAAAGAAGTTATAATTCAGACCCAAAGAGAGAATTCTTGAATATCGTGCAAGAAAGAATTTGAGGTGTGTCCAAAAATAAAGTGAAAGTAAGTTTATTAAGAAAGTAAAGAAATAGGGCCGGGCGCGGTGGCTCACGCCTGTAATCCCAGCACTTTGGGAGGCCGAGGTGGGTGGATCACGAGGTCAAGAGATCGAGGCCATCCTGGTCAACATGGTGAAACCCCGTTTCTACTAAAAATATAAAACATTAGCTGGGCATGGTGGTGCGTGCCTGTAATCCCAGCTACTCAGGAGGCTGAGGCAGGAGAATTGCCTGAACCCAGGAGGCGGAGGTTGCGGTGAGCCGAGATCGCGCCAT
>NW_016107540.1:2019750-2098129 GCF_001604975.1 Cebus imitator | reverse complement strand
AAAAAAAAAAAAAAAAAAAGAAAGTAAAGAAATAAAAGAGTGGCTATTCCCCAGGCAGAGCACTCCTGAAGACTGCCGCTTGGCTATTTTTATGGTTGTTTCTTGATCATATTCATGAGTTTTCCATGAAAGAGGTAGGCAATTTCTGGAGCTGAGGGTTCCTCTCCTTTTTAGACTATCTAGAGTAATTTCTAGCATTGTCATGTATTTGTAAACTGTCAGAGTGGGAGTGCCTTTTAACATGCTAATGGACTTCAATTAGCATATAAAGAGCAATGAGGATGACCAGGGGTCACTTTTGTTGCCAACTTATATTTGGCAGGGTTTGGCCAGCTTCTTTATCACATCCTGTTTTATCAGTAGGGTCTTTATGACCTGTATCTTGTGACATCGGTGCTACTGATCTCCTGTCTTATCCTGTGACTAAGAATGTCTAACTTCCCAGGAATGCAAACCAACAGGTCTCATTCTCATTCTGTCACTCTGGTTAGAATGCCTCTGGCAAAATATTGCTACATTTGGTGGCATTTGTAATAGAAAACCGTCTTTGAATTATAATTGAATATTTAATAATTGAGTGTTCCAAAATTTAAAAATAGTTTTATCTGTTGATCCTGGAACTTCACTATTAAGGAAATAATTTTATAATTAATGAAATTGGAGAGCCCTTGAATTATTTCATTGATATTAAGAATATCTAGGTTTCACAAGAAATTAAGAATTCTTTCCTAGCATTTTGGGAGGCCAAGGTGGGAGGATTGCCTGAGCTCAGGAGTTCACCCCCAGCCTAGGCAACACAGTGAAACCTCGTCTTTACTAAAATACAAAAAATCAGTCAGGCATGGTGGTGTGCGCCTGTAGTCCCAGCCACCCTGGAGGCTGAGGCAGGAGAATTGCTTGAACCTGGGAGATGGAGGTTGCAGTGAGCCAAGATCATGCCACTGCACTCCAGCCTGGGTGACAGAGTGAGACCCCATCTCAAAAAAAAAAAAGAAAAAGAATTCTTGTAAGTAGCACCCACTGAACTAGATGCCTTTAGATATTTGATGGTATCCTCGGGAACTTTTGATGCATATCTGTTGAAGCATATAATGTCCTTGTAGGCAACATGCATATAGTTATGTTGCCTGCTGACAAGTAGATGAAGGAGCATGATGTCTGCCAGGTGATTAGGCTGTCCCCAAATATAAGTAATTTACATTTATAAAACAAATTCTGATTTTGAAACTGCTTTTGCAAAAATTGCATCAGTGAGAAAATTATGCCAGTGAGAGATCTGACCCAGCCAATACTCATCTTGCCTTTAGCCTTCAAACCGCCCTTAATTACTCCTGAGCTTGCATGCTAACTTTGAGCGATGTTTAATTTGTAGTTTAAATGAGAATAGCACTTCCCAAAAACTCAACTGCCTTTGTAAAGCTAATGAGAGACCCCCAGACTAGGATGACAGAGGAGCCTGAATTCTGCTAAGGTATAGATGTAAGTAATTGCTAGTCATTACTCTGGAGGTCACAAGATATGCAACTTCCCCAATTACTCCTGCAGGTAACATCACTATTAATTATAGAACCTAATATTGGGTTTTTGAGATATTTTTTCAGGTTTTTTGTATGTCTGATTAGCAATTGCTCCATCTGGACCAGCCAGCCACTCCTATGGCCTCAACCAGAAATGACTTAGCTCACAGGAGGACTATTTCCCATACCCCTGTGATTGCACCTTCAACCAATCAGCAGCAAGCAGCTATTGCCTAGCCACTCCCACCGCTTGCCCCAAACTACTTTTGAAAAACCCTTGCCCCAGATTTCCTGGGAGGCTGATTTAAGTGATAATAAAACTGCAGTCTTTTGTTTAGCTGGCCTTACCTGTGTAAAAGTCTTTCTTTATTGCAATTTCCCTGCCTTGGTAAATCATCTCCGTCTGGCCAGGAGAAAGAGGAATCCACTGACTGGTTAGTAGCAATTTCCTCATGTTAAAGATAACACAATAAACTCTTAACTAAGAATTACCTGTGCTTTTCACAAGGTCACTAAGAGAACTATCTGAGATAAAGTATATGGGCACATTCTTCACTGAAAATATATCAGTTACTTAATATCAGACTGTAACATTAAATTATAAACTTTTTACACTCATTTCATGGAGTCAAACATCATCATACATGCTAGAGTAAGCAATAATGTTTTTCTCCAGGAAACTCTGTAGCGAAATATTTTCCTGTCTATCGTTAACGTGTCTTAAATCTTACATAGTAGCTTTGAGACTGAGGTGTAAAACATCAACATCAAGATAATACCACACAAAACTTCCATCTCACAGGTCTCTGGATCTCAAACTATGCAAAACTAAAAGCTAAGCAGCATTCCATGGATCAAACACTTCCATTATACTTAAAGTTTGTCCATGTTGTTTTAGACAATTGTTCTCCTCCACTTTCAGGAATCTCTTGGTAGATCTACTATTTTCTCTACAGATTACTTAATATTATGGAAAATTTCCTCTTATATACTGTTTAAGCTTCACTCTATTCAATTTTATAATGTTACTGCAGTCAGAACTACAGGAGTCTCTCCCCAAATGTGGGGCAATTATATATTCCTAGAAATTTAGCATCGTTGAGAAAAAAAATCTGTCTGCGTTTGGCAAAAACAATGCATCATAAAATAGGAGGTTTGGGAGAGAGATCCAAGCTGGCTGATCACTAGTAGCTCGGGATTGTAGCTCCCAGTGAAAGCGCAGAGAACGAGAGGACGCCACACTTTCAGATGAATTTTTGTTGCTCACGCACCAGGAGATTTCCAGCGGAGGAGCCCCATGGGTCGCCAGCACGACTCTTGTGGCCGGCAAGGCAGTTTTGCTGCTGCCTTGGTGCAGCGGTTCTTGGTGCAGAGTCAGAAAAGCACCATCAATCATAACGCGGCTGTTTTGGCCAGCACAGTGGTTGCTCAGATTTTAGCGCTGGGAATCAACAAGTTGGACGTCCACTCAGAAACACAACTATAAAGACGGTAATTATAAAGACCACAGATGTATAAATCTATAAAGAAGGGAAGAAAACAGCCTAAAAAGGCTGAGAATACCCAAAATCAGAACGCCTCTCCCTCTACAGGGGATCACAGTTCCTCATCAGCAACAGAACAAGGCCTGATGGAGAAAGACTGTGTTCCATTAACAGAAGCAGGCTTCAAAAGGTGGATGATAAGAAACTTCTGTGAATTAAAAGAACTTGTTCTAACTCAGTGCAAAGAAACTAAGAACTTTGAAAAAAGGTTTGACGAAATGTTAACAAGAATACACAATTTAGGGAGGAATATAAGTGAATTAATGGAGCTGAAAAACACAACACGAGAACTTCGTGAAGTATGCACAAGTTTTAACAGCCGAATCGATCAAGCAGAAGAAAAGAGATCAGAAGTTGAAGACCAACTTAATGAAATAAAATGAGAAGACAAGATTAGAGAAAAAAGGATAAAAAGGAATGAGCAAAGTCTCCAAGAAATATGGGACTATGTGAAAAGACCTAACAATGCTTGATAGGTGTGCCTGAATGTGACGAAGAGAATCAATCCAAGCTGGAAAATATGCTTCAGGATATTATTCAGGAAAACTTTCCCAACCTAGCAAGGCAGGACAATATTCAACTCCAGGTAATACAGAGAACACCACAAAGATATTCCTCAAGAAGACCAACCTCAAGGCACGTAATCGCCAGATTCACCAGGGTTGAAATGAAAGAGAAGATACTGAGGGCAGCCAGAGAGAAAGGTCGGGTTACCCATAAAGGGAAGCCTATCAGACTCACAGCAGATCTCTCAGCAGAAACCCTACAAGACAGAAGAGAATGGGGGCCAATATTCAACATCCTTAAAGAAAAGAACTTTCAACCCAGAATTTTACATCCAGCCAAACTAAGCTTCATAAGCAAAGGAAAAATAAAATCTTTTGTGAACAAGCAAGCACTCAGAGATTTCATCACCACCAGGCTTGCTTTACAAGAGCTTCTGAAAGAACCACTACACACAGAAAGGAACAACCAGTATCAGCCTTTCTAAAAAATACCAAAAAGTAAAGAGCATCAACATAATAAAGAATTTACATCAACTAATAGGCAAAACAGCCAGCTAACATTAAATGGCAGTATTAAACTCACATATATTATTATTAATCCTAAATTTAAATAGACTAAATCCCCCAATCCAAAGACACAGACAGGCAAAAAAAGCCAAAACCCATCGGTATGCTACATCCAGACCCATCTCACATGCAAGGATACACAAAGACTCAAAACAAAGGGATGGAGAAAGATTTACCAACCAAATGGAGAGCAAAAATAAATAAATAAATAAAAAGCAGGAGTTGCTTTAAAGCAACAAAGATCAAAAGAAGCAAAGAAGGATATTACATAATGATAAAAGGATCAACGCAACAAGAAGAGCTAAAGATCCTAAATATATACGCACCTAATACAGGAATACCCAGATATATAAGTCTTATAAAGAGACTTAGACTCCCACACAATAATAGTGGGAGACTTCAACATCAATATTAGACAGATCAATGAGACAGAAAATTAACAACGATATCCAGGATTTGAACTCAGATCTGGAACAAGTAAACTTAATTAACATTTATAGAACTCTCCACTTTAAATACACAAAATATACATTCTTATCAGTACCACATCACATCTATTTACAGGTTTCAGTGAAATATTGGTTGGCTGCTTGTTTATTTTTTTCCCTCATTTTTTTTTTCATGTCTCTATTATCAAGCTCAATTATAGTCATACCCATTTTTAGACTGCGTTTTAGCCTGGCCAATAAAGCAACACCCCCGTTCTCTCTCCCTCTTCCTCTTTCTCTTTCTTCCTCCCCTTTATTCTTTTTTTTTCTTTCTTTCTCTTTAAAAAAAAAAATAGGATATTCGCTGGGAAGAAATAAAGGTATTACATATATAAGGGTACCAACACACACAGAGAAATTTAGTTTCAGAAGGCAGCTGCTTCCAAAATAAGCAAGATATATTTATGTTAAAACCAGGTTCTGCCAGTAACTGTCCTCTTTAACCACCATATATTGTTCAAAAAACTTGGTGTAGTTTTGCTTTCTTCCAAGGGAGACTCTCCAAAAATTCTGGTGTTACGTAACTCTATCACTTTAAGCATTTTATTAAAACTCATTCTTGCTGGATTTAAATGTCATGTCTTTTTCCTTGAGATGCCTCCTTCTACCCAGCTCCTTAAACCCCATTTCACTAATTGCCCTCTATTTTTCAGATTTTAGCCAATTGCTTATACTTCTGCATATTTTCTCAAAATTGCAGTTGACCTTTGTACAACATGAGGTGTTGGGGTGACAACCTCCCCTGCTCTTTAAAATCCATATATAGTTTGGTCTCCCCAGAACTTAAATACTAATAGCTTACTGTGGGCAGGAAGCCTTACCAATAACATAAATAATTGATTAACAAATGTTTTAATGTTACACCGCATCCTATACTCTATTCTTAAGATACAGTAACCTAGAGAAAAGAAAATGTTCATAAGAAAATTATAAGGAACAGAAAATATATTTACTAGGCATTAAGTGGAAGTGGAACATAGTAAGTTTTCATTCTCCTTGTCTTTACCTGGTGTAGGCTGAAGGGGAGGAGGAAGCAGAGAGGTTGGTCTTGCTGCCTCAGAGGGAGCAGACAGAAAATCCATGTACAAGTGGACGCATACACTACAAACCCTTGTTGTTCAAAAGTCAACTACCATGCATAGGCACTTTTCTTGCCCTGCTCTTCTAGCCATTCTTTCTTTCTTTTTTGAGATGGACTCTCCCTCTATTGCCCAGGTTGGAGTGCAGTGGTGCAATCTTGGCTCACTGCAACCTCCGCCTCCTAGGTTCAAGCAATTCTCCTACCCAGGCTACAAGTAGCTGGGACTACAGGCACATGCCGACATGCTGGGCTAGGTTTTTTAAAATTTTTAGTAGAGACAGGGTTTCACTTTATTGGCCAGGCTGGTCTTGAACTCCTGAGCTCTTGAGCTACCCTTCTTGGCCTCCCAAAGTGTTGGGATTACAGGTGTGAGCCACTCTGCCCTGCCTCTAGACATTTTTGTCAACCCAGCATCATGGTTTGTACTACTCTGAGCATATTTAAAAATGATTGAGGACTTAAACATTTGTGATACAAATCCAGTGCTATATCGTCTCAGCACTATTCCTGGAAAAAGAAGCTGCTCAACTAAAACTGGGAATTCACCCAAAAGTCTTGTGAAATCTATTGATGGGTCTAGTGTGATCTACCAGATGAGGCTAGTGTGATTCTGTGTATTTGTTTTATTGAAATGAAACGTGGAGATGGTTTTACGGAGTTCAAAGAGGATATCTTGGTCCTAGCAGTGTATAGTGTGGACTCTGACTCCAATGCTGGTTCACTGGTCTTCTTCTAGGGACTCGTGTATATACAGAGACAAACAGCAGACAAAAGCAAGACAGAGAGCAATGTCCATGAGGGATTTGTTGCCTGCAGCCTGTTGAGAGCTGGGAATGGGGGCTTTCTTCTTACTGGATGCACCCCCCGGTACCACTTAGGTGGAGTTTGAACCATGCATTTTTCAGTGTCTGGATATTTGTGAGGGTACCCAAATTTTTACTGACTTAATAAAGTCACTTTTTTGAGCCAGTGATATTCCTGATCAACAGACACTTCTTTTCCAAGTAGTCATTTGAGGTTCTACCACCATCTTGCACCTGAGCTTCCAGAGAGCAGAATAGAAATAAGTGGGTAAAGACACATCCCAGGGAAGCCAAGACCACCTTAAAACTTCAGGATTTAACCCATTCAGGACAGTAGTCCACATAAACATGGGCAAAAAATATCATTTTCATGTGTGCTTTGCAACCTGTGACATCAATTCATGGGATGAGACAAAGTGGACTGAAATTCCAAGGTCACTTTGGGTGATATTTAAAGACAGTCTTTAGTAATACCTGGCATTTTTCAGAGCACTGAGGTTTTGAAGAGGCAAAGTTAAATTTGAGTAATTACAACTAACTTAGTTCACTTCATATCTTTTGGCTGAGTAAGCCTAGAAAAGTTGTGTTCTTTATGACAGATTATTTTGTTTATTCACATAGTGGCTTTACAAGTATACTGAAAATTGCTTATGTAAAAAAAAAAAGATAAGTCTCCCAATTAACTATTGGTGTCTGATAATATATAATCCAAAAATAAACTTGTAATACCTAAAATAATTAGCTGTCATCCAAAGACGCTTCAGTGTGCATGTTTATTTCAGTGCTAATCATTCCTCTCTTGACTCAGTGGTTTTCTGATTCAAACATTTGGGTAATGTGGAACTTTAGGACACATGGAAATTATACACGTCATAATTTTTAACATCCAAAGAGCGTGCTTTCTCAAGCAGGAATTTGTTTAGTTCCATCTTAACCTCCATGGTTTAATTAACCATGCATTTTTCAAAGTCTAGATATTGGTGAAGGTAGACCCAAATTTTTACTGACTTCATAAAGTCACTTTAGTGAGCCAATGATATTCCTGATCAACAGACACTTCTTTTCCAAGTAGGCATTTGAGGTTCTACCCCCATCTTGCACCATCAATTCCTGAGCTTCCAGAGAGCAGAATAGGAAAGAGTGGGTGAAGGTACGTCCTAGAAGAAACTCATTTTGCATGTTCCATTTTGAAAATTCGTCAAACAGCACCACAACAAGGAAGCAGGGCCAAGGCCATGTAGCCCCTGGGTGGGCAACTGTTCCTAGCAACAACTCTTTCTGTTAAAAAAGTAGCACAAAAGTAGCTGTCTCTGCCCCACAGGAATCCTACTCCTTCACTTTTTCCAAAGTCCCAGAGGGTCAATGGAGCATTCAACTTCATTCATACGAAGATATCAATAATGTTGCTGAGGCTCCTTGTCCGCATGATTTCACAATGGGGGGGCCAGAGCAGAGAACCACATCAGAAACTTGGTGGGATGGACTGAAATTACGATGGATTCCAATTTCAGCCCACTTCTGAGTCATGAAGGAAGAAATAATAGTATTGCTCTGGACTCAGAGACACCAAGATGTCATTTTGTCTCCATTAATTCTCCAGCATACAGCAATACCTAGTGAATTCATCAAAACAGAAAATCATAAAATTATTTGTGTTACCATGTGTTCACATTCAAATATTCTATAAACTACAGCATTCTTTGCCCAAAATTATTCTGCTGCTTCTGTAAAAGTCCAGTAGGTATCATAATTTCCAAATTTACTTTTTTTTTTTGAGATGGCATCTTACCCTTGTCACTGAGGCTGGAGTGCAGTGGTATGATCTCAGCTCACTGCAATCTCTTCCTCCTGGGCTCAAGTGATTCTCCTGCCTCAGCCTCCTAAGTAGCTGGGATTACAGGCACGTACCACCACACCTGCTATTTTATTTTTATTTTTAATAGACATGGGATTTTACCACTTGGGCCATGCTGGTCTCAACTCCTGACTTCAGGTGAGCCACCAGCCTTGGCCTCCCAAAGTGCTGGGATTACAGGTGTGAACCAACGTCACCCAAATCCAAATGTACTTCTTTTAGCTCTACTTTGCCACTGGCATTTCCAAGTACCTGCTGTTAGCTTCCCTCTGATCTTTATTTCTTGCCAAATGCATGCCTCTCCTCAGCTATTGCATTACAGAGTCTTGGCTTACTCCAAAGACTATACAAAAATCATAGTTGCCAACTACTTTCTCATTTCAGTATTTGGTGTGCTACTTTTTCATCCTCAATTGAAAATAGATTAATGAGCAAACATAAATTTAAGAAAACAATATAAAGGGAAAGCAGAAGATTGCAATCAGGTGGCCAGCCTGGTTCCATACACCAATACCCACATTAACACCAAAATACTAAAACTTTTCCAGCTGACAGAGTAATGGAATTCTCTGAGCCATACCATAGTCTCTGAAGAAATACTATCTGGCTTGAAAAGACATCTCTATCTTTAGTCAAGATGCAGTGGCCCATTGTTAAACACGAGGTCTTTGAAGAACCATTCTCAGAAACAAAACAAATGTTCTTTCTACATATGGGTACACTCCCAAAGCTGCTACTGTCTACTTCAGCAGATTATTATTATTATTATTTTGAATCCTTCCCAAATAATGATTGTTATTAAAATAGCAACAATTATTACCCAAATAACTAATATTCATAGAACTTTTTTTTTTTTTTTGAGACAGAGTCTCACTCTGTCTCTCAGGCCGGAGCACAGTGGCACGATCTTGGCTCACTGCAACTTCTACCTCCCAAGTTCGAGCAATTCTCCTGCCTCAGTCTCTCAAGTAGCTAGGAATACAGGTGCGTGCCACCACACCTGGCTAATTTTTTTGTATTTTTAGTAGAGTTGAGGTTTTACCATGTTAGACAGGATGGTCTTGATCTTCTGACCCACCTCGGCCTCCCAAAGTGCTGGGATTACAGGCATGAGCCACTATGCCCAGCCAGAACATAAATTTTATATCAAGCAAATCTAAATTATTCACAAATATAAAGGTACCATTAATATCTGCATTTAAATATGAGCAAGTGGTGTTTCTGACTGTATATTTAGATAGAAATGGTGACTCTTGTTTCATGTGTGTAAAGCAACTCATGCTTGTTTCGGAAATCCTTACGTGAGGGACAGAAGAGTTAAAGCAATCCCATTGGCTAACTGGTCTTGCAAAAGAAGATTTTTAAGCCTATTTATGAAGATGCTTGAAAGAAAGAAGTAATAACTGATTTACCCAAATGCATTCAAAAAGGACTTGTGGAAGGCAGGGAATTAAAACTACCTGTCCTAGGAGAACAGAAAATAGCTCATCTGTTTACCAGTTAAAGACAACTCAGGAAATGAATGGTAAAGAGGTTCATGTCTTCTAAGGCTTGGTGCAGTGTTCTCCTGTATTAAAGTCTCTAGTAGGAAGAATTCCTAAATGTGCACTCCTTCCTCCAAGATTTCTGTCCCCTGGTAAGCCAACCAACCATGAATTCGTTTTTGAAAATGGTTTCTGTGCTTCAGGTTTCAAATTGACTTACTGCTTTTTTGTTTGTTTGAGTTCCCTTACCTCTCTCTATGTAAAAAATTACACAGACATAAACATATAACACACACACACACACACACACACACACACACACACACACAGAGTTATGTTTGTCTAGATTGTGACGGTTGTTCTCTTTACCTAATTCTAAAGTGAATTTTCATAGTTTCAAGTTGTTATTTTCCATTATCATTCATTCCTGAATGAGGACATTGTACTTCTTGTTTATTTTTACCCCAACAGAAAATGTCTGTGGCTGTCTTGTATCTCCACTGTCTGATATTTTCAGTGGTGGCCACAGTCTCCATCCCGCTCTGGCTAGGATAAAGGAGGTATGTGTCCACCCTAGAACCCTTCCTGAGACTGACGGGACAGCCAGTGCACAGCTGGCCGTGTGGAGGTAGAGCCTAGAAACCAGTTTTTCTGAGAAGATGGAGTCCTGGAAATTCCATGTTCTGTCTGAAGTTACTTATTTAATTATTTTTTTCAATAGGAAACTCAAAACACTTCCAGAAACTGAAGATGGTTCCAGGACCAATGTTTTTGTCATCTTCACATAAACCAATGTAAGGCAATAAAACGCTGATATATAATGGTCAGTTATTCCTGCAGAAAGCAAAATTGACTCCATACATTTTAAAGGAAGTGAATTCAGTTCACAGAATTAGGTGCATACAAAACATCTGGAGGGAACAGAAGAGTAGGAGGCAGGCAGCCACTCCAGGAGCTGTTGTGCTCAGGATCACACCAAATGTCAGGGAGGCATGGATGGAGCACGCTACTTCCCCTGCCCTGGCGCAGCCACACGTCCCTGCTGACGCTCGCCTTACAAGAGTCGCCTTACACAGAATGACTCCCGGTTGCTACTGGACAGTCGCACCTCTGTGGTCATGCTTGCTGTCAGAAAGAACAGCTCAGAGAAAACCTTTCCTTCTGCCGTCTGTATGTCATGCCACTGCTTGTAGCTAAGAAATAGGGTTTTCATCCTGAACTTAACCTGCAAAGAGATATAGAAAATGCAGGTTTTAGCTTTCCATCTTGCATTGTACAAGAACACCACCCTAAAGAAGGCCAAAATTCATGCCTGTAATCCCACCACTTTGGGAGGCCAACGTGTGCGGATCACAAGTTCAGGAGATCGAGACTATCCTGGCCAACGTGGTGAAACCCCGTCTCTACTAAAAATAGAAAAAATTAGCAGGGCATGGTGGTGCGTGCCGGTAATCCCAGTTACTTGGGAGGCTGAGGCAGGAGAATCACTTGAAACCGGGAGGTGGAGATTGCAGTGGGCCGAGATGGTGCGGCTGCACGCCAGCCTTGATGACAGAGCAAGGCTCCATCTAAAAAAAAAAAAGCCCAAAATTGAGCTGAATGAGCCACTCCACATTGTTCTGCACCCCACGCTTTACTGTTTCAAAGACTCTGACTTCCAGTATCTGCATCTTCTGTACTCTGAATTTCAGCTTTGAGTTCCTTAACACACAGTGACCCAAGCACAGCCTCCTCCCTGCCCTCCATACAAACAATTCTTTGTTCGTATGTTTCTTTGTTTGGCTTGCAGCCTTAGAATGAAGAGAAAATTGTATCAAAAAAAGGCATAATGCAAACACAGTTTTCTACTGTGGTACGCTGCTGTATCTTTGATTCAATTGCGGAGAATACACAACGTCAAATCTGTCTTGACTGCATTGGGTTCATCTGGGGCTGTTCCTTTCTGTAGACTAACAGGGACAGCACACATATCTTTTCCTTTAACTTTTCTATCTAGCTTCAAATATCTCATTATTAAGGTAAATTGTAAGTTTTGGCAATAGCTTGGCCATCAATCTTAATTTAGTGAGCTGTAAGTTTCATTTGCCTTAAAATACATTTAGTAGGTGCTTGAGAAGCTCTCTCACGAGGTGGTTTCTAGAAATAATTTAACTCACAAGTCCTATAGGTGATATTTATGGTAATTCATTAAATATGTATGTAGACAATCTTCATAAGATTTAAATATTCTGGTAATAAGTTTAATTTAATGTTGTGGAAGCTTTAAGCTATCAGAAATAAATGATATAAACAGTAATATATATTACTAACCAATGGTCTCATAGTTCTGTGGAAAATATCTGTGTTTAATTATCATTGAATCACAATTAGACTTACGGCAGACCCTTCTGGTAGAAAGAGGAAAATCTAAATATACATTGTGTACCTTCTAATTAGCCCAGAGTGGCTAGAAAACGGAGAAGTGTGATCTGAAGAGAAAACAAAACGTGTCCTTTGTAGGGACATGGATGAACCTGGAAACCATCATTCTCAGCAAACTGACACAAGAACAGAAAATCACACACCGCATGTTCTCACTCATAGGAGGGTGTTGAACAATGAGAATACATGGACACAGGGAGGGGAACATCACACACTGGGGTCTGTCGGAGGGAAATAGGGGAGGGACAGCGAGGGGTGGGGAGTTGGGGAGGGATAACATGGGGAGAAATGCCAGATATAGGTGATGGGGAGGAAGGCAGCAAATCACACTGCCATGTGTGTACCTATGCAACAATCTTGCATGTTCTTCACATGTACCCCAAAACCTAAAATGCAATAAAAACAAAAGAAAACGGAGAAGTGGAAAAGTGACACAATAAATCTTCACTGTTCCACTATATTTTTCTGACACAACCTTGTGCATTATTTAGGAGCAAAGATAGGGCATTTTTGGACAATTATGCATAGAAAAAACAGAATGGATTTTAGCTTATATTAGCCCAGGTTTCCTCTAACCCTAGTCTTATCAATTGAATAGAATTTATGAATTACAGAGTTGTCAGTCTTTCTTTTCAGGATTTTCATGGACTTTCAGTGATTCAATGAGTTTGGATCCACTGTATTTGTTTTTTGAGACCGAGTCTTGCTCTGTCACCCGGGCTAGAGTGCAGTGGAACCATCTCGGCTCACTGCAGGCTCTGCTTCCCAGGTTCGAGCAATTCTCCTGGCTCACTAAGCCTCCCTGGTAGCTGGGATTACAGGCGCATGCCACCACGTCTGGCTAATTTTTGTGTTTTTAGTAGAGACAGGGTTTTACCATATTGGCCAGGCTGGTCATGAACTCCTGACCCCAAGTGATTCTTCTGCCTTGGCCTTCCAAAGTGCTGAGATTACAGGCGTAAGCCACTGCACCCCTTCTAAGGTCCACTGTATTTTTTAAATGCTCAGATCTTCATAAACTTTCTGTTGGGAGCTACTTCAAACTGGATATTAGGTTCTTTGCTATTATCTCATTACTACGTAAAAGCACATTTACTTTGTGGTAAAAGGTGCACCAGGTTCTCATTGAACCTTCTATTCCCCCAAATGGAAATCAACCATTTCTTAAAGGAGCTTAGGTTAAACTTATTGGGAAACGGTATTATAGGCTCCAATTTGGGTATCATTTATTGCTGGTGTGCTCATTGCTACTGACACGACGTTGCCTTCAGCCCATTTCAAAAGGAAGAGCTAGAAATATCTCTAATGTGTATCTATCTCTGTGTATCTATCTATATATTTATTTACAAATCTTGAGTTCATAGTGATATTTACAATTCAGCTCAGTGTAAGTCACAACAGTATCTCTCTTTCTATGATGTTGTAATTTTAACAGTTTTTCTTACAACATTGACTACTAACACCATTTACTTAATACCTATAATAGCTGATACTTCTACAAAAAGCCTAATAAATAAAATTTAAAATTAATTCTTTTATTTACGTTTTAATGCATCACAGTAAGAATATATGGTGAAAATACTTTGTTGGAAAGTTTGATGAATTAATCCTTTCTTAGAGTAGTTTTGCAAACACTTTCATAAGTAGCTGGGTTGATTTATGCAGCAGATCTCACTATGGCTCCTAGGGATTGTCCTCCACTCCCCATTCCTGTGAGATAACAACATACCTCCTCCAGTAGTTATGTGACTTGCAGAGTCCCTCCTTACGGCAAGACAGTAATCCTCCACCTTTGTGGTTAGACGTGGCCCTGTGATTTGCTCTGACAGTGGAAGTGACAGGAGCCACTGTTGGGGAGAGATGGGGTTCTGTCTTTTTACGGTTTCCTTATCACAGGAACACCACACCTTTCTTACTGGCTGTCCCTTCAGCCTCAGACCCCACTGTACACAAGATATACCCGACCTGCCGTCCAATGAAAAAGGAATAAATGTGTTATTTTAAGCCCTTGGGATTACATGCATATAGAAATACATACGTAGTGAAGTCTTACATCCAACCATGTCCTTATCACCCAAACTCCCCTGTTTCCTTTCCAATATGTCATTATTTATATTAGTTTTAATGTTTAATTATTATATTAGTTTAATTATTTATATTAGTTATTTATATTAGTTTTAAGCTTAACCTCGTGGTGTTTGTTTTGGAAATTAGCCAAACATGCAGTATATTAACTCAAATGGAGTGGTACTCCCCCAGATAAACTGATAGTGAACTCAATACACTTAGGCTCTTCTAACTTGCATTGCTCTAACTTGCTTACCAGAAACTTTATGAGCCTACACTTTCAGTTTATGAGTTTAACTAACTGCCGGGATGAAATGTGTCCTGTGAAATCCTGGTACAAGTTGTGCAAACAATTGGGAGGTATAGGAGGGTAAAAGGGGTTCTTCAAATATGATCCTTGAGAGGATCTAGTCTTGTGATGATCCCCAGCACCTATGAGAATGGACACCCTTGGGCCTTCACTAAGATGAGGGCTCCTCCTTAAGTGTTTCTTCTAAGCACATCACCAGTTAATATAATGTCTTCTGAGGGAAGTCTTGGCCTCCTTTGAAATAGGACCATCACTAAACTGGATCATTTGTGACAGGGCAAGCCTCGTTAACTAGCTCTTAATCTGATTGCAAGGAACAAAAATGCAAATTTTCCTTCTAAGTGAAACAACATGAAAAGGAACCATTGTTTCCCCTTAATTTCAACTCCACTTTCACACATGAGACATGAGGAGGGAGAAGGCATTTGATTTTCATTAAATACAAGGTTAAATTTGGATAATGAGTATATTATGCTTAGAAGAAATTGTGGTAATCTTTTTCCATAAGATGATGAGGATAGAAAGAATTATTTTTTTTCCATCCTAGATTGAGACAGTTTATTTACAATTGAAAAGAGAACTGCAAAGATTCTGGAAGATGATGCTTTCACAATGCATTTATTTTGTTTCGTTTACCTTTTTATCTTTCCTATACTGATTAGTAGTACGTATCGTAGCATATAAGAGACTTTTATCCTGAGATCTCCAAGGAGATAAAACGAAAAGGAAGAGGGTGAGGTGGAAGAGCGCTGGAAAGTACTGAAACAGGAAAGTTCTAAGCAAGACAACAGATTCATTCACAGAGGTTCACAGGGGGTTCTCTGTCAGCAGGGGCTACCATAACAAAAGAATACAAATTGGGTGGTTTAAATTCATTTCCTCATAGTTCAGGGGGCTGGACCTCTGGGATCCAGATGCCAGTATGGTTGGCGTCCACGGAGGACCCTCTTCCGGGCTCACAGAGGCTAAGTCCTCTCTGTCCCACATGGCCTTTCCTTGGTGTGTGCATGGAGAATGAACAATCCCCTTTTCCTTTTCTTATAAGGACATCAATTCTATCAGATTAGAGCCTTACCCTTATGACTTTATTTAAGCCACTTGCCCCACAAAAGCCCAGCTCTCTAAATACAGCCACATCAAGAGTAAGCACCTGAACACAGGAATTTTGTCAGAGGTGGGCTTTGGGGAAGGGAGTGTCACAATTCAGCCTGTATCACAGGTTTAGCGTATTAGACAGAAAAGCCCACACTGGCATGTGGAAGGACTAACCCATAGATATTTCATTTTTCTGTCACTTTTTAACCTTCTTGTCTAATGTTGAGAATATGTCATTATTGTTTTAGAAACACACACATACATATCTTGCAAAGATATAATAAGAAATCTAAAAATACACATATATCACGACACTACAAATGCCCGGGAAAATAAAAAAGACATTGCAATTCTATAATTTTCAAATCACAATGAGACCAGAGGAAAAAGAAGCAGACATTATATGACATTTTATCTTAACAAGAAAAAAAGATGAGAGGAGATAACAACATTTAGAAATAGAAAAAATATTTAAGATTAGAAGAAATAATTCCAATTACTTTTTTTGAAATTAATAGGAAAAGTTATAACCAATGAGCTCTTAAAATTGTGTGAAGATATTCAGATAGTCAAAGATTCAAGGGGAGAGCATTAGCATTTACACCCTGAGAAAGTCTCACAGGTCCCCTATAATCTGATAGAGAGGGAGTTAGTGGTTTTATATCATTCCATTGATCTGAGATCATTTGCTTTTATACTTAAGAGCGTATTTACTATCAGTGAAGATCCAACATACTCTAGAAAATGTTGACAGAAGATAAAATATTTTGAATGGTTTCAAGGTCAAATGTTTCTGGAAATTACTATATTACATTGAGAATACATTTTAACTATGTGTACAATTTAAATATATTGAAATTGGCTCCATATGTAGAACATTTCTGTATCTATAATGTGGTGCTATTGTAAATTTTCAAGAAAGAAAATGGCACGCAGCTTTAACCAAATTTAACCACTAGGAATCAGATTTTCAGGTGGGTCTCTTTAGTCTAGTGGTCTTCAAATGGCTCCAGAAACCCTGAACTATAATCATGATTTTTTTTTTTTTCCTGAAGAACAGAGTGTTTACATATTTGGTAATACAGGTAATCTAATTTGATCATAATTAAAAACAACATTCTGCTTCCAAATAGCTTAAATTGTCTTTGGAAAAACAGCTCATATGTAATAGGCAAAGATCTAAGGTTGTCACTTCCTGACACCCTTGCATGCATAGTTTGCCCTTTCACTTGGAAGAAGGAAGGGCCATTTTTGGAGGGACTGTATGGGAGATACATGGAATAAATGGAAATTTAATTGGGGCTTGAGGATGGGGGGAAGATACATAGGAGAGGACGCTGGCACTGATGAAGAACAGGATTGGTGAAGCATGCAGATGACATTAAGTAAGAATCAATCTCCTTGAGTCTGATTTCATTTTTTTCTCTGACCAGTCTTAGCAGAGAAGCAATGCTGAAACATGACCCAGAGCATGGGATTTCAAATCAGACCAATGGAGCTTCACTTTTCACTTCTCCACTTAAAACCTGTGTGACCATCTCTTAACTACAGCTCAGCACCTCCCCTGCAAATGGGAGTGACGGTAGCAGCTTTTTTGATGAGTTATTGGAAGATTAACTAATGCCATTAAAGCACCTGCCTAGCATTGGCTCACCTAAAGTAAATGATTAATATCTATTGGAATATTATTATTACTGCAACTCTTAACCTTGTAATCAGTGCATCTATTTTGACCTAACTAAAATCACAGTGATTTATTTAGCTAAAATGAATTAATTTACTGAATATACAATTCAGATATTACACTGAAGCATTTTTCACTTAAGTATTTTGTGTTTAGCTGTTTCCTTCCTTTGTGTATATACATATAATATATAAACTATATATAATAATTATTTGTGCTTGGTTTGTTGATATTTAGTATCTAGAAAGAGCCTTTCATTGTTCAGGCATTCCCTGATGGCTTCAAATCCCTTTCTTCCCTGGCAGTATTTCCTCTTCCATTTGTGAAGATGTGTCCTAATTAAAAGCAGGGGCGCATTCTCCGGCATGCCCCCTTCTTCCTGTGCTGTTTGTCTTCTGTGCCCCACATCAGCGCCTTGCATTTGACTTCCTTCACCTCTGCTGACATTTTTCTTTTAGTCTTATATCAGGAGGTGCACTGTAGAAAACCTTCTCTTTGAAGAAGCTTCAAAACTCACGTTTCTTTATTTTAAAAAAGAGTAAAAAAAAAAAAAAAAAAAAAAAAAANAAAGAAAGAAAGAAAGAAAGAAAGAAAGAAAGAAAGAAAGAAAGAAAACTCACGTTTCCTTATTAAAAAAAGAGCAAAGCTCTTTTTTTCCTAGTTACATCTTTCACAAGTATAACCCGTCTTTAATCACTGCATGACCTTGACAAGATTTAGAATCACAGAACCTTATCACTCACATGGACCCATGGGAATACCTAGTTGAACCTAATACAGAAAATTCTCTCAATCATTCCTGAAAAATGGCTGTGCAGCCGTTGAGTGTATTTCTGCAGTGGCGGAATGCTCCATAACTCATGAGGCAGCAAATCCCATTATTGACTAGCCTAAAGAGCATCTATATTTAGCCAATATATGCCTCCCTACAACTTTAAACTGGGTAGTAACTCAGGGCTGAGTGACTGAAAAAAAGATGTGCTGTGGAGTAAGAATACTCTTTCCAGTTCTTCAGACAGATGGTAAATGAAATGCAGTTTTCATCTCTTAATAGTCTCCTGTACTTAACCATGGTAGTTTCTGATCAGTCATTGTCACACGTTGGAAGTGGCTTGAATTGGGCATTCTGCATCCCACCAGATGTACAGAAGGCTGTGGTGCCCTCCAAAGCCTATTTTTCATCCATCAAGCTCTGTTCTCTCAGGTGTCATCCGTTTCTATTATTAATCACTTATTTCATCTATTTTCCAATTGCTCTACAGAGTTGCCTCATTTTTAGCTAGTGGCTAAAGTTACTCAGAGGAGGTGTGTAGTTTCTTCACTTACAAAAGTGAGGTAATAGGTGTGAGTCCAGCTTTGAGCAGGAGAGGACATGATTCAAATCTTAAAGTGCGTAACGTGTCCCCATATTCATCAAGATGTTATTCAAAATTATATTCTCACATTTGTGTTTAAATTAATAATTAATAAATAAAAGCTTAACATTTTCATAAAAGTAAAATGTTGGAAATTACACTCAATTATAGTAGCTGTTAATATCTTATAAATATTGTTGATGTATTTTCCTTGTTGTTAGTGTATTATAAATGTTAATCACGTAACATCCTTCCAGGAAGGAGCCATCATATTACCCTTTTAAGGAAGAAGAAAACTGATATATGACAAGAAAAATGGTAGAGCTGATGTCTGAAATGGAAATTTCAGGTTCGAAAACCTTTGTATTCTTAACCTTTAGGCTGACCACTTATTGAGTTAACACAATAATACCCACGTGACAAGTACATGACTCATGCTCTTTGGCATCAGGAGGGGGAAAGTTGGAAGTTTAGAGATAAGAACAATTGGGTGACATGAAAATCAGTTGATGTATGTAGAATACAAAGAGATTGTGAGGCCTTTCTTAGAAAACTTTGCCTATTATCTCTTCTACAGGATAGTCGGGTATGCTGAATGCTTGAGTTTTCAGTTAATAAAGGTCCCAATAGGTGTCTCTTTTCTGGCATGTTCCTTGGAACTGAAAAGCTCTAAAGTTCGCTTGAAAGAGATTTTAACAAAAGCTTAATACAAGGCTTTGGATATTGAAGTAACAATGACCACCTTCAGCAAATGTTTGGGAAAGGAAGTTTATCCAAACCCTTCAGGCTTTGGATAGAACTTTTGAAATCAAAGACACTTAGTGAAGTTCTCATGTTTAAGACATTCTTCAGTGAGAAGGATAGCTCAAAATTCACTTACTTCTCCAAAGGTTATAATCACAGAAAGGCATTTTTAGAAGAAATTGGATACTACTTGTCCCTGCAGTTCTGAAGCGTAGGAAATAGTATTTGCAGCCTTTGACACTGTGATGGCTGTTTTTATTGGGTAATATTACTATATTGTACCAGAGAACTAACTACACTTTTCACTGCTGCTGAAGGGATGGCTTGGTTGGTAATAATTTGGAGTATTTTTGCTGAACATTTTCATCATGCACACTTAGCATGCAGGAAGTCTGAATGCAAGAAAGAAAATCAGTGCAACCTGGAATGCAAGATCGAATTTTGCATTCTAGCTTTTGTTTTGCCGTACATTTAGTAAGCAGCAACTCAGATATTTAGTTTAATGTTCATAATTTTATTAGGAACTAGGAAGTGGGATTTTTTTACTTCACTGTTAAATTTGAAACAAGTGCATAGTCAGCCCTTCTAAATCAATTAGGTAAATAGAAGACTCTTATCCCACGAACTTCCACTCTCACTTGAGAAGTATTATCTTTGGTATTAATTATTTTGTTTGTTTGTTTGCTTTTAGAGATAGAATCTCCCTACGTTACCCAGGCTGTCCTTGAATTTCTGAGCTGAAACAATGCTCCTGCCTCCTAGAAGCTGGAACTGTAAGTACCACTTCGGTTAGAGGAAGGCTGCAACAAAGCCTTGTATATGTTAGTCACAGGGTTGAACTGGGCCCAAGAGATTTCACAAGTAAGAAAACTGACTCATAAAGATCCAATAAATCATCTTAAATACAAAGTTCAAATATAATATATTCCTTTTAAAAGTTAGTATTCGGTATATAAATGTTTTACCAAACCTAAGTTAGTAATAATTTATGCTTGTTAATTTTAAGCCAAAATTGAGAAATGATTTGATTACAATAATTTTTTAACTATGTCTGAGACTTAATAAGATTATCTGATGATTAGCCATAATCTTAGTAACAGTATATAATGATAACCTATGAGTAAATTTTAAAAGGTAGTCACATTTCTCAATTAAGAGCACAATGAAGTGTGGCTTAACAATTTTCATATACTAGATATACTTTCTCCACATTATGGCAAATAAATTTTAAAGATGAAATTGCTAGCACTCTTCTCTGTTGAAGAGGAATTTTGGAACATGCCAATGCAGATGGTACTGGAGAACCTCCAGTCTGTGGCTCCATATTGCTACATAAACTCTTCTAAAATTAGTGGAATTGTCATAAGCAAAAAAAAGGCAAGTCCAAAGTGAAGTCATGTTACTTGCTTGTCTGATACTTCAGGACATGGAAAATTAAAATAATATATGGCATTCGTAGCTAGTGTCAATATGTCTACCACGTAAGAGATGCCCGTTTAATTTTAGACACTGTTCACGTAGATTTAAGGACTTGATGATGAAAGCTATTAGGTGCCACCCAGCTCTCCTCTCAGCTTCTGGGTGTGCTGCCCAATGACTGTCCCTCAGGTGCAGTGTTTTTTTAGGAATGCACAATTCTAAGCCCACAATTTCTTTCACATGCAGCCTGCATTCAGTGACCGATCAACTTATGAGGTCAAGAACCAGATGCTCCACTTAAACCAGACCACTCACCTACCTGCGGCTTACTCAGTGCTCCCCATGGGTGTGTGTCCCGGGGCATTTTTCAGGACTGCATCACAATGCACTGTCTCGCCATGCCTTCTGTCTCTTACAAGGCAATGATCCCAATCTTGCTTCCTGATAAGCATACTGTACGCTCATTTTAATCTCAGATTTTGCTACCTTAACGACCTAACCCGTGACTGTTGGTGCCAAGAATGGTCCAAATAAAGGAGAGGCTAAAATGGAATTTTGGCGTTGCACCAGCTGCCAACCAGCTGGCAATAAATACACCACTGGTGGCAGGTGGTACACAGAGAGGCCCTGGCGCAAGCTAACAGCACAATGACAAAAGCATTCACTGGCTGTGAACCAATGTTATACCACTGGCAAAAACTGCATTAGCTGATACCACCTTGCGTCCAAGAGACATGTAGTAAATAGTAACCACAGGGGAATGGGACTGAGCGCCTACTGCTAAGCTTGAGAGTGACTGATTGACAATTAAAAACTAAATATGGAGACGAGAAGGCCTCACTGATGGCATATAAAGAGACTCTAATCTCCTAAAACTGGAAGG
This sequence comes from Cebus imitator, assembly GCF_001604975.1. Taxonomy (NCBI): domain Eukaryota; kingdom Metazoa; phylum Chordata; class Mammalia; order Primates; family Cebidae; genus Cebus; species Cebus imitator. The sequence goes on along the minus strand of NW_016107540.1, from coordinate 2,076,306 downwards.
CAGAGAAAGCTGAGGACCAGACCTAAATCTTAGTGGAAAACATAGCTGAGAAGAAAATCCTCAATCATGGCAGCTGTGCCATGCGAAGTGCAGTAGTCTTGTTGGAAAAGAATAACCCAGTTATACAGAATGAGCATATCTGGGTTGATGCTCTAAATATTTGGATCCAGATTTCCTGGAACTCTCTGACTTTGCAAAAGTGGCCTCCTCCTTCTTATGAAAAGAATGCTTCCTAGTGGGGCCAGGAACTCCCTATTGCTTGATAGAGATGTCTCTGTTTTGAAAGATACCGTGAACATATCACAAATCCCCACCTTTTCTCCTGGCAGCCAGGAGGGTTAATTTACAACAAAACCAAGCTGTTTGTATCAAATAACAGCAGCTGTCATCTGGCAACATGATCAAATGGTCTGTTTAAAGACACAGTTCATGCTCCAGCAAGGAGACAGTGCTTTCCCAGAATGGGGCACTATCCTTGAGAATGCAGTATGCCCTTTAAATCAGTGGCAGGTATATGGCACTGCTCCCTGAACAAGTCGAATGCCTGGATCCAACAAGCAAGAGGTCAAAATAAAAGTCTCCCTACTCTCCATCACTTCAAGTGATTCATTTGGGGGAACTCATCCTTTTTATCTTCACAGCTCTGTGTTCCGTAGGCTTAGAGCTTGTTGTTACCAAAGCGGGTTTGCCTCTGCCAGGGAGACATTAAAAGTCCCCTTGATCTAAAACCTAACGTCACAGCCTAAGCACTTCAGGCTTTTCATATCAGAGAGCCATGGGCAAAAAGAGTCAGCAATGTGACAGGAGTAGTTGATCTTGACCCTCAGGAAGAGACAACTGCTGGGGGCAGGTAGGAGTACACCTGACACCTAGGTAGTTTACTTTGGCTCTTCTTGCCAAGTCCTTATTCAACTGAAGAATACCTAGTGACCAGGAACTTGGATGCCTAGGAGAATAGGGTTTAAAATCTAGATCACATCACCAGATGAGCCACCAAGACAAATAGAGATGTTGGCTGAAGGCGGGTATTAGTAGAAGAAGACCCTGAGGATCCATTACAGCCTTGATACCAAATGCAGAGGCAGGGCTTGGAGCTCTTCCCGATGAACTTCCTCAGATAAATGACCAAGAGAAAGAAAAGCTTGCAGAATTTCTGGGGATGTGCTCCCAGGTCTCACACAAAGAAGTGAATAAGAAGGTCCACAGTGTGCGCCGTGTTGGAGACTGTGGTGTATGAAACAGATTCCTCTGCGAGGCTTCCTCATCCAGGTTCTGGGAGTGCTAGTAAAAGGCAGCCTCAGCGCTAAGCCCTCCACAGAAAGAAATGGACTCTAGTGAATGTGACAGCCTCACTAGAGCTCGTTTCTTCTTCCAAAGGCAACCAGGACTCAATGACTGATTAACACAGGGATATGAATGCCCTGTCCTCCCACCTCAACTTGAGGAATCTGAAATTCTGTCCCCAGCTCTAGAGTTCCCTATATGATTGGAGGAGGATTTCATAGGACCACATAGCAGTTCAACTTCTCCCTCTTCCTGATTCCTTTTCTTCCTTCTTAGGGTATTCGTCCTAAGAGCACTCTCTAAAAAGACCCTGCTACCTAATCGTCACAGCAGAGTCTGCTTCCCAGGGAAACCAAACTGTGCATTGACTTCTTTCTTATGGAAATTTTTATTCTATCCCAAACTTCTTGCTGGGAACATCCAGATACTGTTTCATTTCAGTTATAGTAATTTCTTACTCTAAAAGTTGCTGTGTCATTCTTTTTATAGTTTCTGTGTATCTGATAAGACTTTGTCTTCACATATTAAAACTATATTTTCTTATAGTTCTTTAAAATGTTTTTAGCAACCATTTTGTGTTTATCTATGAAAAGCTTAGAGTTTGCATTATATTATCTTTTTTTCCTAACCATGAGTTACTTTTTCTCTTTCTTTGTAATTCTGGTGATTAAAAAAGTGTTGGCTGGGCGCAGTGGCTCAAGCCTGTAATCCCAGCACTTTGGGAGGCCGAGGTGGGCGGATCACAAGGTCAAGAGATCAAGACCATCGTGACCAACATGGTGAAATCCCATCTCTACTAAAAAATACAAAAATTAGCTGGGCGTGGTGGTGCACACCTGTAGTCCCAGGTACCTGGAAGGCTGAGGCAGGAGAATTGCTTGAACCCGGGAGGCGGAGGTTGCAGTCAGCTGAGATTGTGCCATTGCACTCCAGCCTGGAGACTGGCAACAGAGCAAGACTCTGTCTCAAAAAAAAAAAAAAAAGTGTCAAACATGTTGGGTAACACAGTTGGGTAAAGAATGTGAATCCTGCTACCCATCCTCAAAAAATGTTGATTCTTGTTTTAGCAATCAGATCAGTTAGTCAATTACTATTCAATCACCTTGAACTGAATAAACTTTGATGCTTGGTTTGTGAAAATCTGTGGAAACTTCAAGTGTTTTACAAGCCCTTCTAACTTAAAAAGACTTAAACTCCAAATGTTGTCTTCTCCGAGATCTCTTTAAACTTTATTTTAGGTTTGTTAGAGTGGGTATAAAGTAGATTTTGCTCTAGGGCATGGTCTGTGCTACCTTTCTAATCATTCATGGTTGCCATGGGTGTTAATGACATCTACAATGAGCACAGCACTGTCCCAAGTTTCCTGTTTCTCAAATCGGTGACACCTGCTATCTGCAACACCCTGGGTGGCTTGCACGGTGTATGTGCACATATGCATACCTCTTTAACATGAATTTGCAGGGGAGCTACCTGTGGGCTTCTGGGACTTTCTACAAAGCTCTCTTCTTCGATTCCTCCCCAAGCCCGCCCCACAAAGATTCCATCTGCTTCAGTTGCAATATAGCCTGATCTCTGCATTTTCAGTTTAACAGGATCTCTGAGATTTGCTTTTTGCCTTAGAGTCAGTACATTTCCCCCAACAGAAAGCTAGTGGTCATGGGATTCATCATGTGAGTCTTCAAGGGCTGCTGTCTTGCAGTGCTCATTTATTAGTGCATGAAAACACTTGTTTCATGTATTTTGTCCAGTTAGACATATTTCTTTGTTGCAGGAGGGAGGCTCTTGTTCCAGTACTTCATCATGAAAAGAAGCAGAAGGCTGAGAGAATGTGTCTCTGTATTTTTTTTCCTAATTCAATGTTATGTTTGCATGAACATGTGAATTTTTCTTTTCTTTCCCCAAAATAAGAATAACAAATAAGTTGCAGAATTATTTATTCCATATTCAGTTGAAGCTTTCTTGGCAAGATCCTTGTTGATGTTTGGGAGATAACAGCTTACGGGGAATGCAACTAGATTAGGAATGATCCTTGGAAGGGAATGGGAAATGCGTGTTTTGGGATAATATGCTAATACTATAAAAGGGTTAAGAGAATATATTCTCACTCAAAATATAAATATTTCATGAAGTCTCTCCACATTTCTTCTTAAATCAAAGCATAACTGGTCTCATTTCCTTCTAGGAGTTCTTTAACTTACCAAACATTCCGTTATAGTCCATGTCACAGGGATAGTTTTGTTTTGCCTTGTTTTTCCTTGTTGTTTTTGATATTGTGTAGCCAGTCTTACGAAACAGCCTATTCAGTCTGTTTATTCCTGCCTTCTTTGGAAATAAAGATCCCACACAAACTGGTAATATGAGAAGCCTTGCTCTGCACACTTAGATGCGGAGGGCTGCCAGGAGCGATGGTATAGAAGGGCATTACTGGTTGAGACTATCTCATCCTCTAAGATTTCCATCTCTGAATCAAGGGGAGGAATTATGAGGCTCCAAGAATCATGATGGAAGGTCAGCAGTAGCATCAAATTCACAAAAAATTCCTGCCAAGTAAAATTTACAGAGATGTTCAGGTTTTTCCCAAGACTATCTTTTTCCACGATGGACAAGAACATAGGAATATAGAAAAGAATCATATACCTGAGAAATATCCCAGAATCAGTGAGTACGGAAGCTGATACCTGCGTGATATAAATAACAATATGGTGAAGTTTTCCATTTCCTTCCATTTCCTTCTATTTGCTTTGCTCTGCTTCCAGCTCAAATAAATGATATTATTACTCGTTGAGGGTTATACCTCTGTCTCCTCAGGTTATCTGTCCTCAGTGTCCCCTCTCTTCCACTTGACACTTGTCTGTCTAAATGTGGAGTATTCAGAGGGGAAGAGAGAGGGAGGTAAGGGGATAGAGATGGAGAAATCGAGACAGAGATGGGGAGAGATAATAGAGAAAGTGAGGAGGAGGTTAACAATATAAACATCATGACATCAGCAATGAAGGTGTTTCCCTAATTTTGGCTTCCAGAAAGTAAAGACTGTCTCCCTCTGCTTCACCAGGCTTGACAAAATCAATAAACAGCCTGGTTGTGTTCCACAGAAAGCGTAAGTGGTATCAATAAGCCCGACTAGGAACTTGTAGGAGAAAGCAATTAATTCTGCCAGGAACGAACAAAGGAGAGAGCCTGCATTAGTCTATTCCTGCACTATTAATAAAGACGTATCTGAGACTGAGTAATTTATAAAGGAAAGTATGTAACAGTTCCATGTGGTAGGAGACAAAGGAGGAGCAAAGTCATGGTGGCAGGCAAGATAGGTTGCACAGGGGAACTCCCCTTTATAAAACCATTAAACGCATGAGACTTACTCACCGTCACAATACTTTGGCAGCATTTGAAGAGGCTGGTGTTGGAGTTGAGCAAGGGAGGGTGTGCCCAGAGTAACAGCTCCCTTGAAAGGAACACCATTTTTGTTGATGGGATTCATTTATTCATTCATTAATTCAGCAGTTATTGAATATGTATTTAAATTGCTCCAGACAGTGGGAAAACAATGCTGATCAAAAGTAGGTATTTACCTGTATTCATGAGACTTGGATAGAGTGTGTGGTACAGCACTACTGAAATAAGCATGCAAATACAATGACCAACAATTTTAAGAGCCATAGAGAAGAAGCACTGGCTACCGTGAGATTAGTGACAGGGAAACTGACCTACCCGGAAACTCTAGTGAAGCCTCTTTCATAGGATGAGATTGAGTTCAGATGTGGTTGGTAAGAAGCATCACATTCCTGAAAGGAATGGCAACAGTAATGTGACAAGCCAAGACTACGTTGTAAGCGAAAGAGAAATGTACATCGATGGATGTCAAGAGGGGACAAACCATGCTGGCTACAAGGCAACGTAAAGACTTTGGGGTATATATTGAAGAATTTAAATAAAATTTTAAAATGTTCAATCAAATTTACAGTTTTTAAAGGTCACCCTAATGCACTATAGAGAAAAAATGATGAACGAAGGGACACACAAACTTCTTTGAAGAAGCTTGTTAGGCAGGACTGTAAGAAGACATGATGGTTTGTCCTAGGGTGACAGCAACGAATATAGAGAGACATGAAGAGATTAGCAAGATATTTTGCAGGTGAATGGAAGTGGTACCATACTTTTAATCCGTTAGAAATGAGACAGGGTGGTGGAGAAGTAGTCACCACTGGCTCCCAATTTCCAACTTCGTTAAGTATGGTAGGTATTGGTGTTACTTGGTAAGACAGAACCACTGGAGGAGGCACTGGTTAGTGAGGAAGAATCATAGGATGGTGAACTGTAATTATCTGTAATTAACCTGCAGAACAGTCATTGCTTCATCTTCTCTGATGAAGATGTCAGGCTGGATCATTATGTTAGGCAACACTGCACAGACAGCCATTGGCATGTAGCTACAATAACCTAGAGAGAGAATATAGGAGACTGTGGTTGGGCACATCACCATTACAAGGCTGGATGGAGGAGAACACATCTGTAACAGAATAAGAAGTAATAAGTAGAGAAGCAAATGAAACAGGAATGTGGAGTCACAGAGTTCAAGTCATAAGAATTTCAGTGAATATGGACTAGATCAGTGTGAAAAAAAGCCAGAAAAGAATAAATACTGTCATTCTTGCAGAATGAACTAGGTAGTGTTATCACAGTACATGGCATACTCAAGATCTGCTGATTCTGCAAAGACTGTAAGAGTTTGCACCACTATGAGCCATCAGCGTGGTATTGGTACATTCATCATGTGGGGTTTATTTACCCCTCACACCAGTCATATGATCTGGGGATTGTCTGTTCTCTTTCGCCCATTGGAAACAACACCTAAGAAGCCAGCATTGACTTATTGCACAGCTTGGTCAAAGTCTCATGAATGCCTTGAAAACTCTGCCTAAATGGAAAGAAAATGAGAACATTTCCTTCTTTTGCTTTATTGGAAAAATGTGTGCCTGGGAATTCGAACTTGTCCTCGATAGCTGCTGAAATGGGATGATTCCAAATGGGAGGGAGCCTCGAACCAGCAGAGGACACTGACGGCAGAAGTGGATCGTTACCCTTTATGTATCCATAGGGAATCGCTTATTTCCTAAAAAGTCGCTTGCAAATGAGAAAGATGAGTTTTTTCTCACTCCTGTTTAAATGTTATGTTAAACAGAAAGTTGATCATCTATGTGTTGCTTGTTTTTTTTTTTTTTTAAATGGAAGCATTTCATTTTTTGTCAAATGCATCTATTGTGCATTACACTCCTAATACAGAGAAAGTCCATATCAAGTCCAAGCAAAAATGAACAAATATAGTCAGAATGCGTGGAAGCAGCTACCTATAAAGATTCTCTCCACCCAGGGAACATCCCAGGCATGGAAGTGACACACTGCTACCAACTGCCTACATTTGATTTTATAAACATCCTTTTTTTATCTGTGAGTAAACCATATATGTTGATTTCTTCTGTTATTTTGTGTGCAAATAGTCATCACTAAAACCTATTCGTAAGAATACAGGTCTTTTCCATAGAAGAAAGAGAATAAAAATGGAAATTTGGAACTATTCTGTATAAAATCTTGGGTCTCTGCTTGGGTTTATACTAGATGTTTAAATTTAGGAAAATTATTTAATTTCTTGGAGGTTCAGACTTCTGATCTGAGAATGAAAGTGGTAACATTTTACAGATATTTTTGTGTTTTATACATGTAAATACTAATATAGTACCAGTCACCCTACAGACACTCAATAAATGATAGCAATTGTTTTCATTGGTGCCACTGTTTTTATCACAGGACGAAAAACTTCCATTTGTGTTTTAAGCAAGGGAAATTAAGAAAGCAGTTTCCCATTCCAAATAGGCAAAAGAGTAAAAATGATCCCCATAACTTAGGAAAGACAGCTTTTTAAAAGTTTGGCATGTATTTTTTAAATTGTTGTCCACCTGCTAAAAATAATGAACAATTCTCCTTAAGCGACTACTACATTCTGAAATATATTCTGATTACCAGAACTTTAAGGTTCTTTGTTTCTGCTGCATTTTTCTAGAAAATAGAATAAATAACTAACCATTACGAGATGGTATATTGTGCAGATAAACATTTATTAGAAGAGTTACGGATAGAAATTATATGTAGTTCTGTAATTACCTTTATTACATAAAGAACTCAACATAGGAATCAGCATATTCCATAGGAAATGTGGAAAACATTCTGGAAAAAAATTCTGGCAGAATTCTTTTCAAGATGTTATTTATCAAAGAATATATTTAATTATTTAGAGATAAATTAAACATTGAACGTATTTGAAAATCAGTATCTATGTTTAAAGATGTCTCTGGCAATATTTGCCAAAGATGCTATAATAGTTCCAAGGACTGTTGTAACAAATTGCCTCAAACTGTGTGGCTCAAACAAAGAAGGGGATTCTCTCCCAGTTGTTGCCATCAGCAGTACGGAGTCAGATCAAGGGTGGAGATGCATGTCCTGCGGCTGTTCTGGGGACCAATCCCTCCTCTCCCTCTACCAGCTACTGGCAGCTATACACCTTCTCTGTATCCATCTTATAAAGATACTTGTCATTGGATTTAAGACCTATTGGTTAACCCAGGATGATTTCCCCTTTTCTAGAACCTTAAGTGTGTCTATGAAAACCCTTATTCCAGATAAGGTAACATTCACAGGTTCCAAGCATTAGGACACGGACATATGTTTTTGGGGTGGGGGACACCATTTATCCCATTCTAGATGCTACTGGATGTGCTTTGGTAAAATGTTCTCTGGACAAATTAATTTGGATTCACTCCATGCTCTATTTCCCTCAGTGAGATTCACATTTGAAGAAACAAGATATCCTAAAGCAAACAAAATCGTTTCACATTTTTCAATACAGTAGATACTTACTAATATATTTGGAGGCACTACTGGTCCATGGAACACATTTTCAGCCACACCAGCCAACATTCACACATACAAATACAACAGGCATGGAACTTGCAAAAAGCATGTGTGAGTTTAATCTGGACCTACTGCAGTAATATGGGGATATTTTCAAAATAAATTCATCAGTAAGATTTATGAATATAGGTAGTTGAAATTCTTCCAATAATCAAGCCCTTAATTATTATTGAAAATTATAATAAACTATGTTGTTCTCAGTCACATCCTTAACTGACAATGAATTACAGAGAGTGATTTTTTTTTCTTCAGCAAAAATTATCCCTAGAAACATTCTTTACAACAACTGCATGAAGCATAACATGAGCTGCCTTTTCCCCCTTAATTTTTATTTTGGCATCACTAACCATTAAAATGTAAGCTAAATTTGAGTTGAGGTCCTCCTCTCTAATCCATCCTGCACACACTTTGATGAGGGATGCTATAGTTTTCTTAGGTCAATTGTTGGTCAGTAAAGAGGGACTCAGATGTTTCACTGCATCAGCCAAATGATTATTTCCTCACCAATGCTTTTGATCATCTACCTCCTCCTACTCCTTTATTCACAGTGTATTGGAGTTTCTACAATGTACTTTTTATGGTGAGCCTAACAATTTTCTCAAGGACAGACATAATGGAGAATCTGACCTAACCCACCTCTACATGGCAGGATTTTGTCCTGCTTTCTTGTGATTTGTGTTTTCTCAGTGTGCAGCAGAGCTAAGAAGGTCATTAGAGATAAGCAGCAAATGAAAAACACTGGTAGTGTAGCATTTGCATTATGGATGAGATGTTAAGCAACATTTTCTCTGCGCATTCTGTTTAACTCAGTACAGAAGATACTGATGGAATTCTATGTGCAGTGCTTATGATAGCCCAGAACAGGGCTCACATCTGCTCTAAGGAAGAGAGATACATAAATAACTTTTCACTTGTTCCGCTTTCCCCTCAAAGATCTGACTGATGAGCACGTCCCCGTATTTGTTAGCCTAATAGAAAACAGTTGACAATTTGGTTTGTCTCTGCAAGCACGTGATAACTGCAGTAAGCAACTTAAATAGCAAATTTATCTGGGCCTGGGGCTAAAGCAGAGGTCTTGGGTCACATAAACAGGTGGTGTGCTCACAAAGAGAGACAGAGCAGTAAGTGCACCAAAAATATAATACAGCCAGATACTTAAGAAGATAAAGAAAGATTGTACATCAGCTACTCTCTACTGTTTCAGACACGAAGAAGAGTGAGGACAGGCCTCTCCCACACTCTCAATGGCAGGCAGAAGAGATGGCCGTCTTGTCAAAGGTGGTCTTGCCTAATTGTGCACTTAGGCATTAATGCCAGCGGTGCATTGTTGTTCTGGACACGAGACATGAAGGACGCAGGATGTGCTCAGCTTCTGTTACTGAGGCACAGGCTCTAAGCCCCATGGAAGCTCTGATCTGTTCTTCATCTCTGTGGTACAAACAAACAAACAAACAAATTTCCTCTAAAATTTCTCAATGAAGGATCCCAAGCACAAATTCCACGTTCTTAGTCTTTTACAGGACGGAAATGGGGGAAGTGATAGACTCCTTCTCATATGCCGTTCAATTGTAAAACTGCATGCAGAGCTAAGTACAATTGTTATTACATTATATTTTGGGTAATGCAATGGAGTCTAATAGGGGTTGTTCGTTCTGATTGCCACACTGCAAATTTCTCTCTAAATTACAATTCAATATAACGAATGTGGCATTGGAAGCATGTGTGCAAGGATCAGAAATAGCTGAGGAAAAGCACTGAATACTTTTATCTATAGGAATTTCATTAAAACAGGAAATTCTATAGGACATTTCAAGATGGAATATTTTCTACAAATGGTGTTATCTGAATTAGGCATTTTAAACTAAAGTCTTACATAATTAACTTTATTGGCTGACTTTAAACATTTAGTCTATTTCAATTCTTTTTTCATTGACTGAATTAAATACTCTTTAATAGCATCTGCATTAAGCAAAGGAGAAACAGAACTGGTATCAATGATAATGGTCACCTAATCTTACAATTCTCCATGACCCAAAGCTGCCATTCTTCCATGTTTGGTATGCCTATGAGGTTACAATGGACACTTTTAAAGGAGCATGGATTAGAGGTGGATTTTAGGACATCCTTGTATGGGGTTAGTTATAATGCCAATGGCAGCTGTCAGTCTATCTCCCATACTTTGGATATTCATAAGTGCTCTTCATTTTCTGTTCACCAAGATGGAACTGTATCTTCCTGTTCTCATTTCCTCAGGCCTGTAGTGTCTCACAGAGGGTGTGGGTGAAGATTATTCACTGGTTTATTTTTCTCTAAGTTAGTTATTTATTTTTTTTTAGGAGAATGGTTCAATGACATTACCTTACCTAGTCCAATAATTTAATGAATGGAAATACTCTTCTGAAAAAGTTCAACTGACAATATATTGTTGTGATCAATAATTTTGAGCCAGACATAATCACTTTAGCAGTGCCTTAATATCAGTTTTTTCCCAAAGGATAGAAAATCTTAAGTTTCCCTAAACAGCTTATAACTCAGTTTTCTTTGCTTAATCCCAACTTCTTTACTTTTATGTAATGAGCAATAGAACTTTAGGAATATTCAATTATCAAAATTTGCTACAGAAGATAAGAAATCCCTTCTATATGCAAAATCAGATAATTAAATGGCATTGTGTATGTGCATGTATGTATGTGGGTGTGTGTTTGCACGTGCATGTATGTTTGTCAAAAAGTGCTAGAGACTCAGAGGATATGAAAGAGATTCTGCAGTTAAGAATGAAGAGTTGGGAAGAATCATTACATGAAAGAACTTATATCCATGCAAATGAGCTTGAATCTTAATCATTAGGAGAATGTGCTTCGAATCTAATTTGCCCCAAATTAGGTAGTAATGAAATCAGTTTAGCTGGTTACAATCAAGATTTTCTTTAATTAAATAAATTGTAATAGAAGAATCAGGGTTTGTCACGAACAGTAAGAATGAAAGTTGATTTGTGAAACATTTGTTTCATAATAGATGACAGATTAGATTAATTGATTGATTGACTGTGTTTACACCAAACCATAGCATAAAATGTATTCTTACTGTTCATATGAGCAAAAATTAAAAAACTAACATCATAGAGAGATTAAAATGTTTATCAGTAGAGCATTACTATCTACTTCTTACGTACATCCATTACACAAAAAATTAGTGTGAGAGAATCATATGTAAATACAGCTGAAGAGAACAATAGCAATTATGAATCTAACATCCACAATTTCAAACTGATGAGGAGACGTGAAGCTGGAGATGCAAATGTTTGTCCAAGGTCACACAGGTGACGACCGGGAGAGCTGTGATCTACATTCAGGTAATGCTCTCCAGTTCTGCCATTGCTTTTAGTCTGTCACTTGCCACCATCATCAGAACTAACGACAAATCTGTTATTATTGAAGCGGTGTTGCTGTCAGGGGTGATACCTGAGGTTCATTGCCTCATACCAAGAAAATTAAGGACTCGGACACACATAAGGAGTGAGTTTAAGAATGGAGGTTTAATAGGCAAAAGAAAGAGAAAGGAGAATAGCTCTCTCTCCTGGGAAAGAGAGGGACTCCAAATAGGACTTCTGGCCCATGTTGGAGGGCGCTGGATTTTATAGACAGGCTTGAGAAGGCAGAGTCGAACTTACATAGGGCCCAAAGATTGGTTGGACAGGTATGATGTTTACATAATACTCAGGAAGCTAGTGACCGCACCCTACTATTACTATGCAAATGAGGTCTTTGCCTGGCTGGCACCAGGTTGCTTGCTCCTCACTGTACAAAGAGAAGGGAAGATGGAGCTGCCGTTTTAAACATGCATAGTGCCAGGCAGTCTTTTTTTTTTTTTTTTTTTTTTTTTTTTTTTTGAGGGTTTTTTTTTTTTTTTTTTTTTTTTTTTTTTTTTGAGACGGAGTTTCGCTCTTGTTGCCCAGGCTGGAGTGCAATGGCGCGATCTCGGCTCACTGCAACCTCCCCTCCTGGGTTCAGGCAATTCTCCTGCCTCAGCCTCCTGAGCAGCTGGGATTACAGGCATGCGCAACCATGCCCAGCTGATTTTTTGTATTTTTAGTAGAGACAGGGTTTCACCGTGTTGACCAGGATGGTCTCGATCTCTTGACTTCGTGATCCACCCGCCTCGGCCTCCCAAAGTGCTGGGATTACAGGCGTGAGCCACCGCGCCCAGCCCCAGGTAACCTTTTTCTATTGGCATAATTGCCGGGATTCACCTTTGTAAGCTTCCAGCTTGCTTCTCTATCTCTGCAGCTCAGTTTTACAGGCTGCTCTTTGTCAGAAAAGAAGATGATTTGGGGGTAGTTTTTCATTAAAAGGAGAACCTTACGGAGGACTTCCATATCGTCACTATCTGCCTATATAATTTCTTTGTGACTCCTATATCACTATTGCTGCTGGAAAAAAATATTCATTAAAAAAATAGCGGCATAGGTAAAATATACTGTATTGTAGGAAATCTAAAATTTATAAAGTGCGTTTTCTTTCAATTTCAGAATTTCATCTTCCTATGATCCCTTTTACCACAGTGCTTCTGTTTTTCTCTTTGTTCATTTCCTGGTGCCCTGAGTATTGATTTCCTCTATCCAGAGGTGCCACTCATGTGAACAAAGCTGAGCTGCGAGGGTTAAACAGTAATTTAAATGGTGATACTGTATTTGGGATAATTGCTGCAAATGTTATAAATTATTTTTTCCTATAGATAATAGCTTGACCCTGGCAACCAGCGCAATCCATCACCTACTGCCAGGAAATCAAGAGCAAGAAAAGAACTGGGTAGAAAAGATACCACCAGCCCTGGAGTTTTATGGTCAGTAAAGTATGGAAAAGTGAAAATAGGCTCAAAATAAGTCAGAGCACAGCAAATACTTCTCTAAACCAAGTTCTGATTTTATACTGTCGGAGAGAAATAAAAGTTATATTTGAATATATTTTATAACAACTATAAGTGCCGTATAACTAAGAGAAAAATGTATTTAATATTTTTTGCAGAAAGCAATATATAACAAGATTCAGAAATATTTCCTTTGAACACATTTTTTCTTTAAAACTACAATAAATAGTAAAAATGTGTATCTGGTTTTTTTTTGAAAGTAGGAATTTTTATTGTGTTTATTTAAGATGAAAAATTAAAATATACAAAGTAACTTTTTGTTTTATACATACCCAAGACAATAGTTCTTATTCTAAATTTATATTTCTGTATGTAATATATATTTAAGATACTTAATTACACAGAAAGAGGGAAAGTGTGAAGAGTAATTTAGATGGTATAAAAATATTTTTATTGAAATAAATTTGGAAATATTTCAAAATGCAGAAAACTTCAATGAGTAACATAAAAAACCTGCAGTCAACACACAGATTATTAATTGTTGTTCACACATTTGCTTTTTTTTTTTTTTTTTTTTTGAGACGGTGTCTTGCACTGTCACCCTGGCTGCAGTGCAAGGGCGCTCTCTTGGCTCACTGCAACCTCCGCCTCCCAAGTTCATGCGATTGTCCTGCCTCAGCTTCCTGAGTAGCTGGGATTATAGGCACTCACCACCACACCCAGCTAACCTTTCGTGTTTTTAGTAGAGATGGGGTTTCACCATGTTGGCCAGACTGGCCTCAAATTCCTGACGTTTAGGAGGCCCACCTAGGCCTCCCACAGTGCTGGGATTACAGGCTTGAGCCACCGTGCCCTGCTTTGCTTCATATTTTTGTGGATATAAATACTTAACTTGTGCTTACCAGTGTATCAATCAATACAAAAATACACTATTATTGTTAGTGTCGGTAGAGTTTCACTAAAATAATTTGGCAAGAATAATTTATTTTATTTACTTCTTTTCAATACTGATTAGTTCATCTTTGATTTGTCGGAATATCCAATATAATACATATACTTCTATCTCAGTTTGCCTCTGGGTAAGAGAGCTTCCACTGCAATGCTCCCATGTGGTTGCTGCTCACTACTAGAATGTGCAGCTCATCGTCTTCAACAAGCAGGAATATAAATTGTTTGCTTCCAGTTTAAACCCTTGCTAGTCTTATGGGAACATTCCCATTCTTTCACATACATGCCACACTTGTTTAGCTTCAATAATTGTCCCATTATAATAGGCACAAATAGTATGTCATTTAATTCTCATTTTAACGATTACTAATGAGAAGATTTCTTTGCAGACTTAGTCACATTTTACTTTATTTTTCTGTTAATATCCTTTTGTTATATTTGGCCTATATTACTATTAGTTTGGTTGCTAAGTTTATTGCCTTGTAAAAAATTTAAAAATAATCTCAATAATATTGTTTGTTAGATATTTATACTAGATGTGCCTGGCTCTTTAACAAATAGATGTTCTGTTTCTATTAATTGGTTCTTCTTACATTTGCCATATAAATTCATCTTATTTAACACAGTCTAAAGCTAATCGATATTTCCATTTCTGAGCAAGATGAGCCTCTCAGAAAGTTTTAATATATTCTTTCTCATCTCTCATATTACTTTTGAATAATATTCATGCACTATATGTTTTTAAACTTCTAAATTGTTTATTGCCAGATATAATCAATATTTTCTGAGATTTAACACTTCAGTAACAATTGCTTTGCTATTACTTTTTTTTTGCTTTCTGTTTTGTTTACCTTTTCAAAAAAACTATTCTTTAATCCATTTTTAAAATTATTTGCATGACGTTTAAACTAGTATTTTAGGAGATACTTTAGCTATATCTGGAATTCTAGGTTGAGAAGTTTTGGGCGGCTTTTTTGTGTAATTTTAAAACTGTTGATTCATTTTGTTTTTTCCCTTTTAATTAACACTAAAGACTTTCTTTCATTACCACAGGTATTTTTATAGATATGTATGCATGGAGCTCTCTTTTCTGAAATATGTACATTTATAAATTACTGTTAGGAAATTTTATAAGTACCTGGTTATTACTTCCGTACAATCATAGGTTAGTGGTATTTTGCTGTTGTTATTGTGTGGATAACTGAGGTATAGTTAAATGGCTGATGGTAAATCTTTTTATAGCCCTCATTTTGTTATGTTTGATTTAGGTAATCTTGATGTCCCTTATATTTACTCTCTAATGGAAGATATAAGGAACCACACAAGACTAAATAAAGCATATGAGAGTCAAAATGTTCCTGAGTCCCCAATTTAATCAGGGATTTTTCTTTGCTGAAGTCACAGGGCTGGTGTCCAGGAGAGAGAGACCCACAGAGGAAACACTGAAGTGTATTTTTCTCAATCTCTTGATGGCCGTTATTTCTGCATATCATGAAAATGCATTGTTTTATAATGGTTTCTTTTATGTGTTGGAGACTTAATAAGAGAGAACTTGTGATTATTTCACACAGAAACTACTTTGTATTTCAAAATTATTTATAAAAAATTACTTCTGTGACCTGGGCTTGGGACACTTGATTAAGTGTCCAGATCAGGAGTCTTGCAACAGAGATTGCTATTTGCCTCGATCCGTTATGTCCCAAAAGGCCATTGTTTCATAGCCCCACTAACATTTATCACATGCATTTATTATCACATGGTATGTCCTTTGTCCACTCTAACCATCAGAAATCTGTGGCTCATTCAACTTAAAATAAAATCTCCAGAGACCAGTATAATAAGTGTCTATATTGTTGTAAGATCTCAATACAAATTTGCTGACTGCCTTTGTGACTGAATGGCTGAATTAAGGAGGAGCCAGACATGCCCCATCAGGTGATATATATGGAGCACAGTGACTGCCTCATACTCTCAGGCTCCCCCTTGTATCTTGAAATCCACTTTCTTTCACCTCTTTTTTCATAGTCAGAATTCTGAGTGAGGAAAGTAACACTGGCCTGCCAGACCCTATCATCAGTTAACCCAACCCTGACAAGCATTGCAGAGACCAATACTGCAGGTATATCTGCCGTCAACCAAGGTCCAGCCGGCTGGCCAAACATCATTGCTGTTAATCCAAAAATAGTTCCATTTTTTTTTAACAGGCCAATTGCTCCTAACAATAAGTTGCAAAACACTCAAGACCCAACAACCACACCTTTGTGACATAAAGTAATCATCGTTAAGAAAACCTTGGCCTCTTAAGAAAGGCTCTGCCATTATTTCATCAATATTTTTTAATGACCTCAAATATGGCTATTTAAAAGGGATCCTTCATTATTTCATCTCTTGTAATTCTCAAAAAGGCAGGTAACATTATATTTACTCTGCTCAATGGATGTATTTGAGCTCATTTTTAAAGGTACTCACTGTTATTCTCAACACAAGTATACCTGATCATATGCTGTTTACAGAGAACAGCATATGAGTACATATCTTTAAGCCAGTTATAAAGAAGAATTTCTTTCTCAATATTATATTGTGAATTTTCTAGTTTCACATTAGGTTTTATTTTTATGGATTAATAAAAAATTCAAATACTGTGAAATACCTTAAAAGTTGGGTGGTATTGTTACCAGTGAAGGATGTCCAGGTTCTTGGCATTTTGAACAAAGAATTGGACAAAATGCACAAAGCAAGGAGAAAATGAAGTAACAAAAGTGGAGAATTATTGAAAATGACAGTATAGTCCACAGGGTGGGAGCCAGCTGAGCAGGGGGTCTCTGTGACAAGGCCTCTGTGACAGAATTTTCTGGGGTTTAAATAATCTCTAGAGGTTTCCCATTGGCCACTTGGTGTAGAACCCTTGCAGATGAAGTTGCGACCTCGCAATCAGTCTGATTGGTTGTGGGAAGCACCCAATCAGAGGCTAAAGCAAAGTTACAAAGTTACACTCTTGTGCAAACCTATGATTGATTGCTTTCCACAACCAATCAGAGATAATTCCTGCTTCTGCAACCAATCAGGCATACATTAAATTTTCCAGATGGGGAGGGAGTTTTCAAAGGGAGTAATCTCCAGTCCTTTTGTTACTTAGGTGTGGAAAGTTGGAGTTTTCCTTTTGATTTAGTTCTAGGAAGTTGTCACAAATCAGCCTTAGGTTTCCTGCCTCCAGACCTTCTTCTCCTGCCTCAGTATCCTAAACCAGAAAGGAGAGGGTATCAGACTTCAGGAGAAAACAGCAACAACCAAAATGTATTTATATATAAAAATAGATGTAGAATAAATAATCCCACTCCCACTACAGGAGTGATGCCAGGGAGCCACAAGCTCCGAGTTAAAAGATACTGAAGGGAACTTTGAGATAATTTTTGAAGAAAGACAATCAATTTCCAGTACAGAGGTCTATTAGCCTCTTCAGCCACTGATGCTAAAGAGTGACATTTTTGTGCAAATAGAACAACGTGTACAAACACAACAAAGGCCAGCAGGGACAGGGACTCACACCTTACAATGAGCAGGAAACTTGTCATGCTACAGAAGACGTCAGCATAACTCTCTTCACGTCCTAATTGCAAATACTGGAAAGAGGAAAAATGAACAGCAGAAAGTGGAATGGCAATCCTTAAATATAAAGTTGAGCAGACAGCCATATAGATCACTCGGTATTTGAGGAAAGTGTGTACCATGAGAAATGAAAACAAGTCAGTAAAAAAAACTAACACCTGAAGAAACAGATTTGATGAAGGAGTCAGAAGACTGATACGATTAAAATTTATGCCTTCAAGAAATCCATGTTATGGCCGGGCGTGCTGGCTCAAGCCTGTAATCCCAGCACTGTGGGAGGCCGAGGTGGGTGGATAACGAGGTCAAGAGATCGAGACCATTCTGGTCAACATGGTGAAACCCCGTCTCTACTAAAAATACAAAAAATTAGCTGGGCATGGTGGCGCGTGCCTGTAATCCCAGCTACTCAGGAGGCTGAGGCAGGAGAATTGCCTGAACCCAGGAGGCCGAGGTTGCAGTGAGCCGAGATGGCACCATTGCACTCCAGCCTGGGTAACAAGAGCGAAACTCCATCTCAAAAAAAAAGAAATCCATGTTATATATTTAAATAAATACTTTGAGGAACAATCAAACACAAAATTTGCAGATTATAAATTTAATCATTTGATTTCAAAAACCTCAGTAGATGAGATGATTAGCCCACTAGATACAGGAGCAAAGACAGCTAGAAATTGTGGTGATTAAGCTGATTATTTATGAAGAGCAAAGGTGCAGTGTGACTTCAAATATATATGACATAGGCCGTATATTCAGAAAGTACAACATTTGTTAAGAATTCAAGAGAAAGGGAGGAGCATTTAAAACTCGAGGACGTGAACTTTAGAGTGAAAATGTGCACTAAATATACGCTAAACATATCTCTATCTCTGCTGCTGGGTAGAACTTGTGATTGATTGGTACATACTAGTATACATTCGGCAGATAGGAATTTGGAATACACATATGTGTGATGTGGCTGGTGAGTGATTATGGTGGAGAATCGTGACAGGGAGTACAACCTTATAGGGTTGTCTATTAAAAAAATGCAAACACTAATTATATCTAGAAATATTAAGTATATGTAAGGATATGTGTTAATATTTAAGAGTAAACACTAGCCAAACTGAAAAATTGCATATTTTTAGAAATAATTGGGGAAGAAAGGTCAATAATTGTCAAGACACTCAAAAACGCAGAATAAAAGGAGGAAATGGATATTAAAATAAAACATATAAAATATAACATATGAGGCAAAATATCAAGAAAGATAAGTTAACACAAGTATGTGATAGATTAATCCTTCCTTTTAAAACATAATCATTGTTTTTTTTGTTTTGGTTTTTGAGACAGAGTCTCACTTTGTTGCTCAGACTGAAATGCAGCAGCGTGATCTCAGCTCACTGCAACCTCTGCCTCCTGGATTCAAGTGATTTTCCTGCCTCAGCCTCCTGAGTAGCTGGGATTACAGGCGCACACCACCATACCCAGCTAATTTTTGTATGTTTAGTAGAGACGGAGTTTCACCATGTTGGCCAGGATAGACTCAATCTCCTGACCTCATGATCCACCCACCTCGGCCTCCCAAAGCGCTGGGCTTACATGCAGGAGCCACCTTTCCGGCCAAGATAATTGCTGATTTTGATAAAAATAAGTAGCTAGCTGTTTCCTGTGTTTTAGAGACATACTATAAACCACACAAAGAGTTTAAAAGTAGAGGAATGGAAGAGATATAGAACGTTAAATGCTAATAGGAGAAGTAAATGTAGCGAAATTAATACAGAGAAAACAGAATTCAAGCTTAAAGTGAAAAGGGGAAAAGGAAATACATTCATATTGAAAAGTGTTTGATTCTGCAAGATGACATAATATTCAGGATCTTTAATGATTTTGAATCAGAGCTTCAAATCATACATGGGAACAACCAGAAATAAATGGAGAAATTGGTAATTTGGCCATAATGAGTAGCTGTATCATAACTTTTGAAGAATAGACAAATTAAGATGTGTGTATATATATATATATATATATATATATATATATTTATATATATATATATATATTATATATATATTGTATATATATATATTATATTATACACACATATATATATAGCCCACTTCTATAGTATTTGGCTTTCATGTTTCTTTTGATTTGGTACATTTATATGAAAAGCTTTCTATATTTTATATGCTTATTTTAAAAATATGCATATAATAACATAAAAGCACAGGCTTGCTGTATTACAGAGAAGGCATTTACCTTATTATGTACTTACTTTCATTTGATGTTATTTAGTTTTTACTTGCAATACTCATATTAAAATTGCATATCAAATTTTAAACAAAAGCATAATCAAATGAAAAAGTATACATTTTAAAATAAAAATGAGTTGTTGCACAAGTAAATTCTTTCTGGAAAAAATAGAAAAGAGAAAATAACTACAATTACAGGGGATATTTGAAAAATTGCAATAAAATATGTACACCATTGTGCCAAAAGTTTTAGAAATCGGAGCAAAATGAATCATTCTATACCTTGACTCCAAAGAGGCAATTTGGATAGACTACTAATTAGAGAAAAATAGAGACATTAGCCAAAGAGATTTTTCCTAGAAAATTGTGTTAAACTCATAGTTTTCCAAGCAAATTTCCAATAAATAAATCATTTTTAGCTATAGTTTTTCATAAAATGAACAACAAGAAAAACGCTGTCACCTTAGGCTTCGTAACTCATGTGTGAAGCTACCACGGCCCTAACTGAAAAGCAGAGGACAGGTCCTAAGTAGAGAATTCTGAGCCATTCTCACATTAAATAGATGGAAATATGCTCCAAAGGGCTCTAGTCATTTATGCTGAAAAGACAGAGGAATATAACCCACCAGAGTGTATACGTTCTATTCCATAACATTTAGACTAATGGGTCATAACTAAAGTGAAAGCAAGAAGGGGAATTTCCAGATGATTGAAAAATATGGGGGATCCAGAGCAGCTGTGTAGCTGAAGCCAAATTACTCTAATTGGTTGAAGATCTGTACACATACCTAGACACACCACATATACACACACACACAGACACACACACACACACATTATGTAATTAGTAGGACAGATGGGGATATAGGTCCCTTCCTGGACACTAGAAATCATGATCTTAGCCTAGATCTTGGAATAAGGAAGCTGTTATTTTATCTTGGATGGAAAGAAATCAGAAAAATTCAGCTCACTGATGTTGTGGCAGGAAGTGAGCTGCTGTCCCTAGTCAGAGATGAAAGCAGAATTCCTAGCAGGAGAGAATCAGAATCCAGTACTGTATGTAAGCCTGTGCACTAAACAGGAAGTTTTTAAACCACAGCAACCTCAGCATCAGCGGGAACTGGTCAGCCTGCAGGAGGACACAGATGGAAGCAACCATGAGAAAGCACAGGGAGACCTCAACGCCTGGGGCTCGAATGGGGCTTCCTAGGAGAAGCTGCAAGGAAGGATCAGAGACAAATGATCAGAGCTACCTCCAGGAGTGGCTGTACGTTTAGACAAAGACCAAGAAAATTCTCAGTCCCAGGAAATGGGAACTTTACAAACCAGAACATTCTGAAAGATATTTTCCTATACCTTTGCCTAAACACCTCAGAGAAAACACGAAACTATGAAACAACAATAAATAAAGGTGAATCCTATAAATTAAAGTTATATTGTCATTTATTTTAAAATCTCTTGTGGACACTAAATAGCAGCACTGTTCTTTCAGTCACTTACAGTACTTCCCCATTCCTTGAAAATACAGCACTGTCAACTGAAGGTTGTTTTTGTTCATTGGTTGTTCCCTCATACGTGCATACGGTGGCATGAGGGGCTAACGGGATCCCCAGGGTTCCCTTTCTCATTCTCAGAATTCCTTATGATATGTAAGTCACATACATTGCCCAATGCTGTTTATAAGAAATGTCATATATTTCTGAAATCAAAGTTAGTGTGGCTTTAAGTGAGAAGTCCAACTTCTGTTCTTCAGAGGGTGTGAAAATGCTGACTATGAGAGTCGGGTGGGGAGCCCTCCTGCTATAAAGTTCTAAAAGAAATGACCCCGCCTCATGATGTGGATGTTTCTCAGCTTTTCCTTTGCTGTCCAATGATGTTGCTGACAGTTTTGGCCCTCTTTACCCATGGAAGCAAGATGGGATTCTCTTGCTCAGCTGGGGGTCTGTGGAGTTGGGGAGGGAAGTGTAATGCCATTTGCCCCAGGCAGTCCCTTGGGCATCCGTGCCTGACCCTGCTCCTGTGGGGTTGTTGGTGCCTATGTCTCTGTCTCTGTCCCGTGACAACAGCATTGTCCTCGCCTACTGTCCCTCCCACAGCCTTCCCCGTCTACTCATCCCTGCCTTCTTCCTGACTTTTATTTCACAGATGAATTGACCATGGGGAATTTCTTGTCAGTTCAGCTTCAGGGATACCTTCAGACTGTGGATTTAGGCAAAGAGCATCCTTAGAAATGCAATAACTAGCTTCCCATTTCTGAAATATGAATAACATACTTCTTCCAAAAGGAGAAAAGCTATTTGTTTGATTAGTCATACTTGCTACATTAAATTTTCAATAGTTCCTCTTAAAAGCAATCTCTGCAATGAAAATGAAAATCTTGTGAGCTATAGGAGAAATATCCCCAAATGTATTATTTTCCTAGCCTGGTTAAAATAGTTGATAAATGGTTATTTAAAAAATTTTCACACACACAGACACACACACACACACACACACACACACACACACACCATGAATTTCATGGCAGTTGATATGTTCAATAGTAACAGTACTGGGTATAAAGTATTGAATAAAGCAATATGCTAGAATTACTTCCATTTTCTGAACGATAAATCCAATCTAATTAAATCTGATTTTGAATGCTGTGGACTTCAAATGAGGTTTTAAAAATATCTTTCAACCGCTTACCAGCCTTTGTTCTTAAAGAATATCAAATGTATTTTCCAAAGCATTTGCAGAAAAGAAGAAACTCTTTTCTCTACAAACCGCTGTAAGCAAAGATCATTTTTCAAGCTAATGAAGTCTTAGTGTTTTCCAAATAATACTTAGGGAAACATCAAAGGAAAGATCAGTAAACACCATTCCATGTGTAGACATTATGGAATGTAAATATTTTTCACTAGATATTCATAAAGATAGCAGCTATACATGAATTTACACTTACCGTATATATATATAAAATCCCGTTATACAAAGGATCCATCACATTGGACTCATTGTAATTTCAAGGAAGCCCAGACAGATACTAATATAGATCATGTTGCTGAGAATGATATATTCCCCAAAATACTTGTTAACAAAACAAAAGGTAGGTTATGTAGAGAGTCATTGTATAACCTTATCATTTGTCAACTTCCTCTAAGATTATTTTTATTAGGCTATGATGAAATCACTGCTCATCAAGACCACATTCTCTGTAGAAATTTAGGGGCAGGGTCATTAACAAAGTTAATGAAAACAGTCACAGGGACTCGGGATGTTCTCATTGTGGAATAACTCAGATGGAATGATGTATCACAAGACTCGTTAATTATATCAGAAACTAAAAATATGTAACTTTCAAATTACAATTTCATATTGTCTATAAAATTTATGTGTTTGAAATAACAGAATGTTTCATTTTCAAAGGACTTCATGAGCATAGCACAGTGTTTAGGTTTGGAGCCAAAAAACCTCAGTTTTAGTCTTTCCTTGTCATTTATTAGGATAACAGACAATTTGATCACAATGATAACAGTTACTATCTATTTTGCATATAGGTTGTGCAAGGTTATGTTTGAATGTAACGTGCTAGGCATGCTATAGACATATTTTACGAAGGGCTCTCCACAACTCCATCTGACAATATTATTCCCACTGCATAGAAGAGGAAATTGAAGTTGGGAAAGCTGAGGAAGACAGCTCTTCAAGAAGGCAGAAAAACAAATAATCCCATAAAAAGTGGGAGAAGGATGTGAACAGACACTTCTCAAAAGAAGACATTTATGCAGCCAACAAACATATGAAAAAAATCTCATCATCACTGGTCATTAGAGAAATGCAATCAACACCACAGTGAGATACCATCTCATGCCAATTAAAAATACTATCATTAAAAGGTTGGGAAACAACAGACACTGGAGAGGATGTGAAGTTAAGAATGCTTTTACACAGTTTGTGGGAGTGTAAATTAGTTCAACCATCGTGGAAGACAGTGTGGCAATTCCTCAAGGATCTAGAACGAGAAATGCCATTTGGCCCAGCAATCCCCTTACTGGGTATATATCCAAAGGTTTATAAATAATTCTATTATAAAGACACATGCACACGTATGTTTATGCGGCACTGTTCACAATGGCAAAGACTTGAAACCAACAAAAATGCCCATCAATGATAGACTGGATAAAGAAAATGTGAGACATACACACCATGAAGTACTATGCAGCCATAAACGAATGAGTTCATGTCATTTGCAGGGGCCTGGATGAAGTTGGAAACCATCATTCTCTGAAAACTTAACACAAGAACAGAAAACCCAACACTGCATGTTCTCACTCATAAGCGGGAGCTGAACAATGAGAACACATGGACTCAGGGAGGGGAGCATCACACACTGGGCCTGTGGTGGCGTGGGGACATTAGGGCGGGATAACATTAAGAGAAATACCTAATGTAGATAACAGGTTGATGGGTGCGGCAAATCACCATGGCACGTGTATACCTATGTAACAAACCTGCATGTCCTACACATGTATCTTAGCATTTAAAGTATGATAATATTAAAATAAATATAAAAAAAAGAAGGCAGTGCATCATCTCTCAGGTATTATCTGAGGCTCCATTCATCATCTGTAAAACTGAAATGGTGGTACCTCTCTCAAAAAATTGGTAAGAGAATAAATGAGATCATATATGTGAGGGTGCATTGTTAGTAGGGTGATACAAATATTAGCTTTCATATGATGGAGACCATATTCGTAAAATCATAATGCTTAAGATAAACCTGAAAATAAGACATAATCACTTTATTAATTAGTCAATGAATTGGAAGGAAGCCTAGTACGATAAAATGATGCCGAGCATTGGATTCCCCTGCATGGGGCTTCCATCTCCATTCTCATGTTCACTAAAGGACAGGAAACCCTCTAGCAGGTATACGGTAGCTACATCAAGGGGCCAGCGAGAACTTACAAAAAAGTTTGAACTTTGAGATCTAAAACAAGAAACAAACCACATGGATGCTCATGATTAACTTAAACAGGCAGACTAGCCCCTCAGCTGAGCAATGCAAGAATGACTGTTAATAACCATGAAGGAAGATATATTCAGCAGAAGGGACTTGCTCCATCGTAAAGGCACAGCAAGTACCTTGAATACTGAGATGAAGGTGGTCACTGGAATTCGTGTTCTGGTACAGACAACAGAATATTGAACGGTGATGCATAACACAGCAATATTTGGTAAAGCCTGCATTCGTTTTGCTTTTAGGTTTTCTGTGGTATCGCAATGTCAAATAGTGATGAACGCCTTGGGCCTTGGGGTGAGATATGGTGGGTGGGAATTTGAGTTCAGACTCACACTAGCTGCCTGGGCCGTGGGTACTTAGCATACCTATTCCTCATTTGCAAACTGGGGATAATAGCAGAAGTCATAGAGTCCTCATAAGTTATAACTTGGAATAATAGCTGCAGTAAGAGTGTCCTCGTGGGATTGTTTTAAATATTTAAGGAGAGAACTTACTTAAGGCTTAGCTAACTCCAGGATACACAGAAAAAGAGTTTCATAAGTGGGTGTCGCTTTCTCACACAACAAAACGGTATCAAGAAAGTGTTTCAAGTTTAAGTAGCCTTCTGTGGGCATTTGCCTGCAGAAAGAGAATGTGATGACATACAGATATTTATATTCCTTAATGAAAATTACTGAACTGCAAGAAAACTCAAGTATTTTCGTTTTACAAATCAGGAGAGGGAATTTTAAAGTTGATTAGAATAAAATATGCAAAGTGAACACATTGATCATCTCCTTTTATGGTTTTTTTTGTGACTTCTGCAAATGATTTCAGTGTTTAAGAGATAGCAAATATACATGTACATATTCCTGATGTTACATAAAGCAATCATTCAGAAGATGATATAAATAAATATAAGTACAACAAAGTGTGTTTTTATAACAGTATCCTACCTCTAACTTTATCATTTACTTGATTCATGGGTAGAAATTCCCATGCTCTTTGCATGTAAGACAGCCTCCTTAGGTAAGGTATCCATAGTTAGGTACAATAACAGATTAGGTAATCCTGCATCTCTGTTGCTGAAAAGTTGTCCATAGAGTTCTTGTTCGTACAAGGCTGTTTTCTTCTTTGTGCATCCTGTTCTAACCAAGGCAGTGGCACAGTTGCTGCTTTGTAGAATGGAGACATTGCCCCTGAATTGCAATTCAGAAACAATTGCTCTATAACCTTGTTTGAAATTTCAACCTGAAGAGATATAGCTACCTTGATTATCAACACAGCCAGCAAGACCAAGAGCGTAATACAATTATTACAGATCTTTTCCCTAACTAAAATTACTCTGTATTTTTGGCAAATGGCTTTCCAGAATTCCTTCAGAAGGGATAGCTGACTGGTTCTGGGGGTGTGCTTGTGAGAGGGAGAGAGGTGGATTTTGTGTTGTCCACCATTACTATTTCAAAAGACTCACAATTTTGGGTCTCTATAATTCACCATACTGGAAAATAGGGTAACTTTTAAAATATGATTCACATTTCTGCATTCATTTCCTTATTTGTCAAATGAGAGGTTAGGGGCTAAGAATTAAGATTTTGGCAAAGAATCTTATTATTCTCTGACTTATCACAAATAAATGCAGATTTGGCTATACCTCCCAATACTGCCAGTTACATGATTGCAAATCCATCATCTACTTAGCCTGTCTACAAATAGTGTCACTCATTTAGCCTGCTCAGTTGGGAATAACCATTAAAATTAGTGAGGAAGACCACAGTGTTTTTTCCCTTTAGTTACACATCCTCTTCATCATAAAGAATGTTCAAGGAAATATCTGCATTGTACAAAAACGCTCTATGAGAGAGGCAGTTATGTTTGGCACAAATATTTTAATTAGATTTTAACCTTCACTTTCCCTACGGCATATGCTTTAATACTAGTAGCTCTGGAATATTTTCACTGGGAGAAATGCTCTAATAAGTTTCTATTTGTACTAAGCCTCTCTTCTCTAAAACTGTTACTCCCTGTAGGAAAAGAGATTACTTAGATCTAATAATTAATTTTTATTTTTTGACAAGAGTTTGATTCATTGATATCAATAATGAAGATTGGGTAAAGAAAACAAATGCATAATTCTGCATGGCTTTATTTTCTTGGTCTCAACATCAAGTTTCTGTCAAATGTCAATTAATTTTTCTCAAAGTAACCGTTGGTGATTGGATAGTGAATTTCCAAATTAATCACAAATAGGTTGTAATAGTTTGAAATTCTAAATCCAAGTGGTCTTTTTCATTCTAAGACTAGTGTATTATCTAAAGGGAGATTCTCTCCTTAAGGTCTTTGGAAGCTCATTTTAAATATAATAATCTGAAATAAATAAATACATATAGATATACAGACATTTATACACACACACATCTGTTCACATATATACAGAAGGTGCCTTATTTACAATACTTTGACTTATACCTTTTCAATTTTATGATGGTGCAAAACCATTATAATTCTGCTGTACTTCAAATTGTAAATTTTGATCTTTTCCTGGGCCAGTGATATGCAGTACACAATATGTTCAACACTTTATTATAAAATAGGCAGTGTGTTAGATGATTTTGTCAACTGCAGGCTGGTGTTATGAGCAACTTTAAGGCAGCCTAGGCTAAGCTATGTTTGGTAGGAGGATTAAATGCATTTTTTACTTAGAATATTTTCAGCTTACAATGGAGTTGATCAGGATATAAATTCATTATAAGTTGAGAAACATCTGTATATGCATATAGATAAATATAGTGGACAGATAAATGAATAGATAGAGATACAGGTATATTGATATACAGGTTGAGCATCCCAAACCTAAAAATCAAAAATCTGAAATGCTCTAATGAGTATTTCCTCAAATTTGTTCAAATGAAATGCTCTTTGGAGCATTTCAGCTCTCAGCTTTGGGATGCTCAACCAGTAAGTATAATGTAAATATTCTAAAATCTGAAAAAGAAATAAAAATTTTCAAGCACTTCTGGTGCTAAACATTTCAGATAAGGGATACTCAATCTGTAGTACTTAAGCAGAGAGCTACAGGTTTCAACTTTTTAAAATCTGTTTATTTAATTTCATTGAATGAACATACTATACCTTATATACCCATTCCGCAATTGATGGATGTTTGGATTGTTTTCAGTTTGGGGCTATAAAAAAATGAAGATTCTATGAACATGTCTTTTGGTGGACACAAACCTCATTATATACCCAGAAGTTGAGTTGAAAGGTGATGAGATATACTTATGTTTAGCTATACTGGGTACTGCAAGATAGATTCCAACTAGAACCTTCCATCAACAGTGTAAGGGAGTATAAGTAGCTCTATATCCACACTGGCACTTGCTATGATAAGTGTTTCTGCTTTTAGTTATTCTAGTTGTTGGATCGTGGTTTTCTTTTCTTTTCTTTTTTTTTTTTTTTTTTGACAGAGTCACTCTGTCTCAGCAGGCTGGAAGGCAGTAGCCTGATCCCGGCTCACTACAACCTCTGTTTTCCGCTTTCAAGCAATTCTCCTGCCTCAGCCTCCCGAGTAGCTGGGACTACAGGCACAGACCACCACATCCGGCCAATTTTTTTTTGTATTTTTAGTAGAGATGGGATTTCACCATGTTGGCCAGGATGGTCTCAAGCTCTTGACCTCATGATCTGCCCGCCTCGGCCTCCCAAAGTGCTGGGATTACAGGCATAAGCCACCACGCCCGGCCTGGTTCATGGTTTTCACTGCGTTTAATTTCCATTTCTCTAAGAACTACTGGCAGTGATCATTTTTGCATTTATTCAACATTTTGAAATTCACTTTGTGAAGTGACTATTCAAGTCGTTTTCCTGTATGCGTGTTTTTGTTAATTTGGTTATGCGCATCTAAAAGACTATTTGGAAGATTCCTTTGTGCTGCCTAGCTGTGAGTCCTTTTGTCAGGTATGCATTATGAATACCTTTCAGTCTATGGTTTATAGATTTTCTTTCTTTCTTATTTCATGAACAAAAGTCTGATTTTTAATTTCAGGACAGTATATCGCTTTTACAATTGTTTTGTATTCTGTTAAAAATCATAGCCTCTCTGAATTCTTGGAAGCATTTTCCTATCTTTTTTTTTTTTTCCTGGTTTGATTGTTTCGGGTATGTGATTTACCTCAAATTAATTATTATGCTTGCATAAAATTAAGGTAATTGTTCTCCTTTCATATAGATATTCAATTTATTGAAAAGGCTATCCTTCTCTCACTAAAATGCAGCAAATTCGTTGTCTTACATCAGGTCATCAGACATTTGTGAGTTTATTTCTGAATTCTTTATTCTATACCATTGACGTCTTCGTTTATTTTATTGAATTTTTTTTTTGCACGAATATCAAAAACTACTTAAGCTTTACAGTAATTGGTGATACATGAGAGATAAAGTCTTTAGGCCTTTTTTTCTTCTTTGGTATTTCTTTACCTACAGTAGGTCATTGCATTTTCATATATATTTAAGAATCAGGTCATCAATTTACAAACATAAACCTGCTGAGATTTTCTGGGAGTTGTACTGAATCAATAGATCAGTTTGAGGATTAATTGCATTTTAGTACTGGGTTTTTATTCCATGAACATAAAAGCATTCCTTCATTTATTTAGGTTTTTGATTTCTCTACATGATGTTTTGTAGTTTTCAGTGTAGAGGTCTTATAAATTCTAATTAGATTTATTCCTAAGTGCTGCATTTTTATACTACTGTAAATAGTATTTTTAAATATATCATTTTCAGTTGTTTGCTGCTAATATACAGGAATACAATTTATTTTAGTAATTGAATCTGTATTCAGCAAACTTGGAAAATCACTTACTTTGTGTACTGGTTTGTAGTTTGTGCATTTTTATTTTCTAAATATATAATATTATCATCTGTGAAAAATATCTGCTGTATTTGCACTTCAATTTCATATTTTTTTCTTGCCTAACTGAATCCACTAGAATATCCAAAGCGATGTTTAGATTTAGATGATAGTGGACATCTTTTCTTATTCAGGGGAAACATATTTACTACTCAGCTATTTTCTGTAATTTAATTTTTAGAAACTTTTGTTTAAATGGCATTTAGCATATTTAGAAAGTGTTCATATATTCATAGTTTGTGACAGTTTTTAAATTGTTTGAGAAATGTTATCATATGATATTTTTCTGCATATACTGAGTTAAGTGTNTTTTTTCTTTTTTGATGGAATTTTGCTCTGTGCCCCAGGCTGGAGTGCAGTGGCATGATCTTGGTTCACTGCAACTTCTGCCTTCCAGGTTCAAGCGATTCTCCAATCTCAGCCTCACAGGTAGCTGGAACAACAGGCAACTGCCACCATGCCTGGTTAATTTTTTGTATTTTTAGTAGAGACAGGGTTTCACCACGTTGGCCAGGATGGTCTTGATCTCCTGAACTTGTGATCTGTCTGCCTTTGCCTCCCAAAGTGCTGGGATTACAGGCGTGAGCTACTGTGCCTGGCCTGTTTTTTTTTTTTTTTTAATTTATTTATAGTTTTTATACGTTGCAACAATCTTGCAATCTTGCATTTCTGGGGTGTAACCCTAAACTATCATAATATATTTTACTTTTTATGTATTTCTTGATTCAATATATAGCTTTTTAGATTTTTTTCATCCAAATTAACAGATACTGGTCCATAACTTTCCTGTATTATGATGTTCTTGTCAGGTTTTATAATTAGTATGGCCTTATAAATGAATCAGGAAGTATTTCTTCATCATTTCTTTACTAATATTAACTTTATTTTTAATTGACATAATATTTGTACATATTTCTGGGGTTGCCTTAGTATTTCTATTCTATGGCAGAATTTACATAAGCTTTTTGTTGTTTTTCTTACATGTTTGTGAAAACTCACCAAAGAAGCCACTAGGCCTGGATTTTTTTGTGTGTGAGAATATTTATTACAGATTCAATTTCTTTAAGATTCTCTAATTCATCACATATCAATTTTAGGAAATTGTGTTTTTCAAGAAATTTTTTAAGTTCATCTAAAGTTTGCATAAAGTTGTTGATAGTATTATTTATTGTCTTTTCTAAAAACTTTAGTATTTGCAGTGATTTTCTAATTTTTACTGATATTGGTAATTAGAATTTTTCTCTAGGTAAAATTAGTAATCTTTTCACTAGGTAATTGGTAAATATAATTTTTTGCTAGGGGATTCTCAATTTGATTCATCTTTCAAAGAATAAAACTATTTTATTGTTAGAATATTTTAAAATATGTCTCTTTTCTATTTATTTTATTGTTTTTGATTTATTGTTACTGTCTATTTTTATTTGTTTCTGTGTTCTTAGAGCTCAATTTGCTGTTCCTTTATTAGCTTCCTTAGATGGAATTTGAATTATTGATTTTTATTTTATCTAACACTTGCCCTTAAAAACAGTTATTTCCCTAAGGGTTGCCTCAATGAATTTCATGAATTTTGATATGTCTTATTTTCATTTTTACTCAGCAGAGATATTATCTATCAACTGTGACATTCTAACTGACATAAGAAGTGTAGAGGTTATTGAGAAGTATATGTATGTATGTATTATTATCATTTTGGATTTTTTGAGACAATGTCCTACTCTGTTGCCCAGGCTGGAGTACAGTGGTGTGATCACAGCTCACTGCAGCCTCAACCTCCCAAGCTGAAGCAATTCTTCTGCCTCAGCCTCCCAGGTAACTGGGACCACAGGCGTCCACGAACAAGCCTGGCTAATTTTTAATTCTTTGTAGACATGGGATCTCGCTGTTTTTTCCAGGCTAGTCTTGAACTCCTGGATGCAAGCAATCATCTTGCCTTGGCCTCTCAAAGTTCTGGGATTACAAGCATGAGCCACTACACCCAGTCAAGAAGTATATATGTTATTTTGCATACAGATAGAAAATTTTGGTTGCTATTTTTGGACATTAATTTCCATAGAGGTCAGAAATACACACTTTATGATTTTAAATGTTTTAAATTAACTGAAGCTTGCTTTCCTGCACAGAATATCACACTGTTAAATTTTTCATGTGCATTGAAAAAAAAATGTGTGTTTTGTTCTGGAGGTACTGTTTTTCCAATTATTTTTTGGCAATAAAGTCAAGTTGTTAAAGCATGTAGAGGTATGTTGCTCAAAATCATTCAAATCTGCATTCTTACAAATTTTTTCTTCTCTTTTTGTCAGTTATTATGGTGGCAAATTTGTCTATTTCTTCTTTGAGTATGTAATCTTTGATTTGTGTGTTAAAGTTATGTTTGTGGTATTAGATATATAAAAGTTTAGGATTAGCCTATCTTTCTGTCATTAGATTGATAATTAATCACTATGAAATATCTCTCTTTAATTATGGTAATGAGTTTCCCTAAAGTCTACTTTGAGAGAATACGTTCATGGCATATGTCTCTACCTTCTCTTCATTTTCAACATACATGACTGATTCCTTGTATTTGGAGTGAGTTTTGTATGCAGATTGACAGTTACAAATTTTTAAAATTCTAGTATGACAATCTTGGTCTTTAACTCTTAGATTTATTTGTATTTAATGCAATTACTAGCGTAGCTGTGTGTAAATCTACCATCTGACTGCTTTAACAGTTTAACATCTATTATTCTTGCTTTCATTATTACTTAAATCTTTATAAATATTTTTGGCTCCATTTCCTTATATATACCATCCTATATATCACAACCTATTTCTGTATTTCAATCTACCTACAAATTCATGATGACTGTTTTGTATGTAAAATTTAGAGCTAAAAGTAGCATAATTAATTATTGCTGCAATTTTCTCTTGAAATCATAATTAAAACGCCACATATACACTTCAGCTGACTGATAGAATTACAATGTATGCAGTCACAAGAGCATTTTCACTGCAAGTTTCATGTAAAATGCTCTGCTGTATTTGGCAATAAAAACTACATTTGGTCTCTACTGCTTCCAAAGAACGCACTTCATTTGTCCTAGTGGCAGCTGGCCTTAAATGCTGAAGGCAGCGGCAAGCAGGCTGAACACATACAGAGCTTCAGAAGCACTAAGGAAAAAGTTAATGGAAAAAAATGTGTGCTTCCTTTATAGACTTTTCAACTTCAGATATATGCAAAGGATGATTAGTTCTGAAATATGACAGGGAACAGCCGTGAAGTCCCAGACACATCCTTTATGAACTCCTAATTGAAGGGCTAGGCAAAAAGAGAAAGAAAAAAAAAAAGATTTTTGTTCTGTAGGAAATTTTACTGGGGCTTAAAGTAAGGCAAGTACCTTATATGAATAAGGTACAAAGTTCTATAGCAGTCTGCCTAATCTTATCTTTTTTTTTTTTACTATGGAACAAAAAATTAATTGGCTTTCTAAATAATTTTTCATACATATGTCATTTTTAATGCTTTCCCCCATAATCCCTATAAGGCAAAAATTAGAAATTAAAAATAAATCTTTGGATTTTGAACTTTTCCTCAAAATTTACCCAAATAATTTTAAAAAACATTATCCAAATCCCAATATCAAGAGATAAACACTGTTAATGACTGGGGAATTAACAGTGCCTATATATATATACACACACAAACACATTTATGGCCATATATATATTTACACACACATAAATATGTATAGTTATGACTAGCTAGGATTAATTAAACAATACACGCTATGAATTATAGTAACTCAGATTTTGAGTTATCTTATTTACTCCCTAAAGTATTAATTATTATGAAGCAGTAGTTATTTTCAACTCTACTGGATAGAAGAGAAAACAAAGAGAATTTTAATAACTTGTCCAAGTCTTGCAGGGAATAAATAAAGAACTGAAATTTGAACGAAGCGAGAAACCCTGCAAAAGACATGTTGAATTTCCTTCATTGTCTTCTGTCTCTTTCTCTCCATACATTTAATTAGATCACTCAGTTCCTATATTTTCATAATTATTTTGTCTCATTTCTTATTTTATCTGGTTAAAGCATCTGTATATTTGTATTTAACATATTTTTATGTCTATGGTAATATTCTTTGTAATTGTCTCCTTATATTTTATCAGTGTTTCAGTTTTTAACTGACACTGTAATTTTGTTTTTACTATTTGAATGTTCTTTAAGAGTAAGTAGCCGATATGACCCATTCTCAGATTAGCCCTCTGGCATTTGCTGTCATAGGCAATATGTTTTGTGTTACTTCTCTGATCTTAGGCAGTTTTGTTTCATTGTTTTTAAATTTTATCATATTCTCATTTAAACATTAATGATAAGGGAGTTAGAGTTAGCAAAGGTAGCAATTACTTTTAGAAAACATAATTTACTCAGTTTGGTCATGGTCTGTATTAAGAATATATCTTCCAGACTATGTGTAGACTGATTTATGGTGTCATTTTCATCACAAATTAGTTATGATTTATGAGTGAATTGTGAATTATCTATTTTCGGTCTATCTGTTGATCTACCTGCCTCCCTGTCCTCTACCTCCCTTTCCCATGTGACCCTCTGGTCATCCAGTCCCTCCACACTGCAGCCACCATGCTGTGTGTGCTGTCTACCCATCTGCCTCCTTCAGCTGTTCTCCCCTGCTCTCTCTTGCTGCAGTGTCACAATTTGTAAGGAACAAGGAGTGTGTGTACTTCTACCAGTATTTAAATACGCTGACTCTTTCATGTGATGAACTACTGGCAAAATAAGCTCAACATAGCGTTAGCTGGAGAATGTGCAAAGTGAAATAAATAAGCTGTGCTGTGCTACAAAAGACTGGGAAATGTATTGGAAAATAAAAACTCAGAAAAAGAATTCTGCATGGTTTAGTGAGACTATAGAAGAAACTACTTTTGAGATCGAGAAAGCAAGTTATAATTATTAAATAAGAGGTATCATGCATTTAATTGCCACAGTGGAATTGCTGAAAGTGTTTTGTTTGTGGAGGGGAGGAAAGCTTCCCAGAGGAGCTGGCATCTGAATTGGATTTGGAAAGATGAGTCTGCTTTCTCTAGGGACTTGGTGTGATGGTTTAACCACTTTGAATATGCCAGGTGCTAGCTTAATTTAGATACATTTCTAACTAGGTCTATATCAATTCAGCTATTTATTTAATTCTTAACAAAACAGATCATCAAATTTCAAACCAGATGAGTGAATTGTTGTCCAAATTGATGCTTAACCTTCCAAAATATCAGGTCATTGCCAGTTGATTGCATAGTTATAACATGATGATGATTAAAGAATCCTATTTTTTGCATCATAAAAATCACACCAGGTTGACATTTTCTTCGTTGCATTGCCCCAATTATTTTTGTGTGAAGAGGTTTATGCTTCTTTATGAGGTTCTTTATGTTTTATCAAGCTCTGCCCGCTGTGACTTTCCCTTCACTCTCCTTCATTTTCCAAGAAGAGCTTAAACCATCTGGCTCTGAGAGAGGGTGCATTGCGTTACCTTCCCAGTGAGTGCTTCTGACTAATAAAGAGTCATCCACAAGACATTTTAAAAGCTTGTATTTGGCACCATAAATGCACATATAAGTGAATTCCTGTTCTTTACACTAACATTTTGCAAGTACCTGGCTTGTTGAAACATGCCATTGGGAAAAACAATCTGTTTTGGTAATACTTTAAGCTCTTTAGAGGGTAACTTCTGTGCTTTATATGCATGGTTTACTTTATATCTTATCATAGAGGCAGCAAAGAGAAAATCTGTTCCTGAGTGTCGTTATAAACACAGTCATAGAAGAACTGACAGTTGACCTATTTTCTACTAACTTACAGACACACACACAAACACACACACACACACACACATACACACACAAAAGCTATCTTAGAACAAATTGAGATGGCTGCTTTCTTAAGAATCAACAAAAAAAGTGTGGTTAAAATTAAAATATTTCTTTCAATAAATGACAATGATCTTTTCCTTGGCATTTTCCTTTTGTTTCTGTAATTGTGTGATTTCATAACTATAATTTAGTTTTTCTATTCGGATTTCCTACCTATTTTTTTCTGAATGAAAATGTTATAGGACCATGTTGCAAGGGATAATTACTCTGATTGTACAGGAAAGAGTACCATTCATTGTTCATCTATGTTGAACAATTTCACAGTAAATGTTTATAAAAATCACTGCCCATATCTATTAAATGAGAGACTCTGTCTTATTTGGTAAAGAAGAAGGTTGTTCTTATTTTATGATCGTTGCCAATAACTGCATTCATGAAAGGAAGAAACTAATAGGTAACCTTGAATTTTTCATATCTTTCTTATTCCAAAGATTTCAAGTGCAGAATCAAAGACATATAGCCACAATAAAATATAAAATCACAAGCCTTCAGAATGAGAAGGAATTTCAAGGAAAATGCCTTCCCTCTCTCCACGTCTCTGAACACAGAGCTCTGAAGCTTCTGTGTGTCTGGTGAGCACATGGTACAGAATTGCAAGTTTCAGGAGCCCTGATTATCTTCCCATAGAGGCTGGCTGCGTTAGACTTCTTCTAAGGCCAAGAGCTCTATTTTGTTCTATCCCATTTCATTCTTATAACAATCTGGATAGCTACTTATTATTATAAACTCCTGTTTGGAGATATGGAAATGAAGAAAATGAAGACCTAGGGTACTTTTTAAAAGTAATACTATTAATAAGGAATAAAATGTGAAGTTGTGTGGTTGCCTGAAGTTCTGTTTCTCTCACCAATATCAACACATACAAATAAATGAACTCCTGAGTGCTCTCATATTCTAAGTATTACTACTGTATCACCAATTATACAAAGCAAGCTTAACATAGTCACTTTCCTTTGTCCATAATTTTTTCAATGATAAATTTTTCTCAGTGGTGAAAGGCTCAGCTGGGAAAGTCTTGCTTGGGATCTCTCATGTAATTGTAGTCAGATATTGGCTGGGGCTACAGTAATCTGAAAGCTCAAGTGGGCTGAGCCACAGTGGCTTGTTGATATGGTATCCAAATGATGCTGCCTGGCAGACTGAAGCTCAGCCAGGAGTGTGCGTCAAACAGGAGAGGTTTCTTATAGACTCACAAGCACAACAGCAATGTCAGAGTTGCTGGACTTGCTTCATGTGAACTGGATCCTTTCAGAGAAAACATCCCCAGAGTTACAGGAAGAAGATGTACAGTATTTTATCAGTTATCCTCATAATCACAGAGCATCATTTCCGTGACTCTCAATTAATCAAAGAAGTCACATGCCTACCCAGAGTCAAGGATATGGGACATAGGTTGTATAACCTAATGAAAGAATCTTCAAAATTCACTTTTATATTGCCACAATATAGAATCGTGTGTTGAATTCATTCACATCAATACTTTGTCCAGTCATCAATATGTACGAGGGCCAAGGAGAGTTGAAGTTATATTATTTTTTTCAGTTCTGTAAGTTTATGTGCAAATCTAACCTATGGTTCAAGATTATGTACATTACTAGGTAAGTTAGATTTGCATCATATACCTATAACTATACATGTCATGTTAAACTAATGACAAACCCCTTGGAGCAGTCTCCATATAATGATCACACACCAAAAGGCCTGTCGCTAGCAAGGCAAATGGTAACAGGGCATTAACATATGTGGGTTCACATGGCATTCATGTGTTCTCTCCTTTGGAGTACTTCATACTAGATCACGGATCACAGTAATGTTCTTCATTTTTCCTATTACATGAAGCATCTATACCTTTCAAATGCAGCTTTATTTTGACGGAATTAGTAAAGTATTGTGACTTGACTTTTGCCTTCATTAACTGTTTGGCCATGATGTGGACATGATACTTGATATGTAATTTACACCAGTCCTATTTTTGTCCTGATTTTTGGAAAATAAATAATACTTTATGTAAGCTAAAACTAATAGTAAGTGCTATCAGAGAGACTCAAATCCATCCTTGTTCACTTTCTGGTTCAAAAAAAAATACTGTCAAAAAGCATAAATCAGAACTTTATGATATAAAGTTTAATGAATAAATATTTACTTTTAATAAAATGAATGCAAACATATTTTTCTCTATTAAATCCTCTGGGAAAGCACGTGTAGAAAAGCAGCAGCCAGCCGCCTCCTTCCCTCTGTGGTCCATCACGCAGTGGCAAGTCCTTCAGATCCATTTTCGTTCTTCTAATAGTTGCTTGTGCATCTTTCTACTTCACTCAAAACATTTCCACCGGAAATAACATTTCTATTAATTCACCTTTTGTGAGACTGCTTTAAGCAGTGCACATGACCCTCTGTTTCCAGGCCATCATTTTCCATAGTGTGTGTTTGCATCCTCGTCTTTCAAAGGGCTACTGGTGTGCCCACCTTGTCTTCCAATCTCCTACGTTAACTTTCCTTGCCAGGCTGTGATGATACATTTTTCCCTTGCACCATAACCAAGCCTGGACTCATTTACATTTTAGAGACCACGTTGACCATGTCCAATTCTGGACCGAGTAAGGTACTGGGAGTTATTTTGGTTTTGGTTTTTTGGGTTTTTTTTTTTTACTTTTATTGTTTTTGCTTTATTATTTATTATTAGCATGAATAATAGGAGCATATTTTAGCTATTTATTAAAATTGGTAATATTTGTATCAGTGTATATCAATTGTATAATAATTATAATAATTTGGCGGGGCATAGTGGCTCACGCCTGTAATCACAGCACTTTGGGACGCCGAGGCAGATGGATCACCTGAGGTTGGGAGTTCGAGACCAGCCTGACAAACATGGAGAAACCCCATCTCATCTCTACTAAAATGCAAAAAATTAGCCGGGCATGGTGGCAGGCACCTGTAATCCCAGCTACTTGGGAGGCCGAGGCAGGAGAATCACTTTAATGCTTGAGGTGGAGGTTGCCGTGAGCCGAGATTGCACCATTCTACTCCAGCCTGGGAAACAAGAGCAAAACTCTATCTGCTCCCTAAAAAAATTATAGTACTGTAATCAATCCGGAAAAAAATTAACTTAGATAATTAAAAACTGTTCATTTTCATTTTTAAAATATCGTAATACATTGTTTATTCAACAGTTTACCACCAACATACTTTAACAGAAAAGCCTGGAGGTTTGTTAGATATTTCCTTTCTAAAGGAAAAAAGTTAGGACATCTGAGATACAGCAGCAACAACAACTAAAATTTATGTAGCACTTTACAATTCACAAAGTGCTTTCAACATACATTGTCTCAATGGATCCTCACAACAACCCTGTGAGGTAGGTATTTTTGCCATTTTCCAAGTGAGGGTACTGGACGTTTTTTAATATCTGTGAGTGCAAGTCATGGATCCTGAGCCATCCCAAAGGGAATGACCCTGTCGCAAGAGACAAATACAATTTTTTCTCTTTATATTCATCATTAATCATTGTCCTATGTGTCATATTGTACCATGATTGGTTTTATACTTCTTTTGTATTAGTTCATTTTTGCTATAAGAAATTACCGGAAATTTCCTGGCTAAAAGCTACTAAGGTAGTCAATAATTAGAGAAAATTAAAGTAACATCATAGTACCTTAAGAATTCCATCAAAATGAAGCAGTTTTTGAAAGGCATTGATGTTTCATGCAATAGGAACAATGAAGAACACTACTGTTATCCATAAAACAGTATGAAATACTCCAAAGGAAAAAAACACATGAATACCATGTGAAGCCCAGGTAGGTTAGTGCCCTATTCCCATTTCCCTGCTAGTGACAGGCTCTTTGGTCTGTAATATGAATACTGCTCCAGAGTGGTTTGACATCAGTTTAACTTGACAGATGTAGATATGGGTACATCAAGCAAATCTAATTCATTTAGTGATGTACAGAATCTTGAAGATCAAGCTATATTGGCTTATAAACATCAAACTGAAAAGAAAGCAGCACAAATTTAGTATTTTGTAGTTCTAGAGGTCAGATGGTGGTCTCTGGTCCCACTGGGCTGAAATCAAGGTGTTGGTAGAGCTGTGCTTCTTCCTGGAGGCTCTAGGGGAGAATTTGTTTCTGGCGTTTACCAACTTCCACAGGCTGCCACACTGCCTGGCTGATGGCCCATTTCTCCATTCGCAGAATCAGCAATGCTGCTTCAGCCTCTCACACACGTCATCTCTCTGTCCTTGCTCCTGTCTTCATATCTCCCATTCTGTTTTCCTTGCCTTCCTCTCTCACTTTTAAAGCCCACTCAGAAAATTTAAGCTAGGATACTCTCCTAGGTAAGGTTAGCTGATAAACAACCTTAATTCTCATTTGTCACGTAGCATAAAGTATTCACAGTTTGTGCAGATCTGGGCAGAAACCTGAGGGCATGGTAGGGATTGTCAGAGAAGGGGCCCATTATTCTATTGACCACCCCTTTGGTTTTGCAAAAAATTCTATTTTTTTTTTCTTTATTTGTTGTTAGAATTTATTATCGATTCAGGTTCTTCCAAACTCTACCTCACTTGGTCTGTCAAACCCATTTATTGTTTCTGCCATTGTCTTTCACATGACTCTTGGCTCTTAAAATATAAGTATTCTAATAAGAAGAAATGCCCTGTAATGAGAAGTACTGTCTCAGGGAGTAAGGAAGCAACCGTCACTCAAACTTTGATTGACTTGGATAAAATAATTACAAGAATTTTATCAAAGCTTATGATTCTGCGATTCTAAGAAGAGTTACATACTGAAATATAAACCCCTAAAATGTTTTCATTTCTCAACAAATTGTCTGCCCTTTCAAGGGTGGAGAGTGGGCCATAGAATTTTGAATTCGGGAGAGACTGAAATGTACTCAGACTGTTTACTCTTTGATAACTTTTTTCCTCTGGGGTTGAACATAGGTTATTAGATTAATTTCTATTCTGTACATTCATGAGTCTTCAAACAACACGGAATTTGACCCAGTTTAATCACAGCTTTTTGGCACACCTTTGAAACAAAGAACATTGAGGATGGAATATTGTTTGATTATTTGATGATAGTATTTTTCTTACATCTAGTTAATCTTATTTAATTGACTTGTCTCTTTTTCAGAAATGTAAGGCTTAGTATACTATAAAATAATTAAAGAAAATTTAAAACTTATTTGAAAATTGTTGACTTATGACCGTTGCCTTCAAAAAGGGTATTTTAAAGCAAAATCACAAAGCGGAATAGCAAGATGTGGCAAGTCATACTTTTCTCTCTAAAAGTAGAAAAGAAAAGTTAGTCCACAGCCGCAGAGAAATCATTCTACTGCTCATCCAGGTTACCCAACCTCATCTCCTGTTGAGAAACCAAATGTGAGTTCAATTCTGAGAAGGATTTCAGACTGACACTTTTGTACATGGGCTGGGGATTGCATTGAAATTTTTCTAAAAATACGTAACAGATAAACAGAATGGATCCCAAATGGTGAAAAGGAGTATGGGTAGAAGAGTGAGTCCATGTGCCTGCCTATAAATCTACTTTCAGGACTTCAACAGCTAAAGTTTAACCTATATCTCTCAGCTAGCTTGAAGCAAGAAATGTTATTTTTTTTTCACTCGTTCTAAATGCTCCTAGAAAAGATTGCGCCTTCCTTTTTTTTTTGTCCTAAAATGCTGGTGTGCCGCTGCAGAATATTCCTCCAACAGCAAAGTTACTTTATGTGCAGAATGCTAAGCCACGGGTGCAGGATGCAGACATGCTGTGCTACACACACACAGGTCTTTCAAAAGGAGAGAAAGACAAAATTGTGACTTGGATTCTGTATCTCCTTTTGCCATTCTTTTCCAGTTTTGAGTTTTGTAGCTTATGTGCTAAGTTCTGTTCAGTTAAATACATTTTTCCTACCCAATGTAGGTTCACATTTATTTTCTCTCTACAGCTTACTGCAAAGTCGACTACAGTGAATATGGAATTATCTTGTCAGAAGTTGTAACGTTAAATTACTCTAGGGAAGCATGCAGGTGCAAAACATGTTGTTTTTCAATGCAAATTCTGGGATTCAAATCTAAACACAACCTCATTGCATATCTATCCCACAGACTAAAAATAAAGCAAATATATTTAAGATTGTGTGTGTGTGTGTGAGTTTAAATTTGACTCAAAGACATGCTTCTAGATAAGAATAGAAATTGCAAAAAACTTAAATGTCCCAGATCTTGATGATTTACACTCTAACCCCTTCCCCAGAGTACATTTAATATCAGTAAAAAAAGATGTTTTCTCAAATCAGGATATGAGATGACCAATTATACTTAACAATAAAAAATCTCATTATGGACAGTAAGTTACATTCTTGGAACACCGTCATTTCTTTTTCAGAGCTTCTCTGCCAGATAAAAGTTTTTTTTTTTAATTTTATAATTCAGTCTCTGTAGAGACTGTCAAAAATTGCCAATGCCAACTATATTTCAAGTGGTCACGGTGGAGTACTGGGAAAAGTTTTCAATTAGCAATAATCACGCCATGGATAAACCTCCTTGGCTACGATACTGCCACTGCACAAAGCTAAATGTTCTTATGCTTCTAAAATCTTTAAAAAAATAATAAAAATATATTTATCCTCATTGTTGTAAATCTCATTTTATTAAAAACGTTGGGATATCTTACTGAGGACACCACATACTTACCTTTATCTATGACATAAGAATACTCAATATGAATTATATTATATAAAACCTGCCCTTAGAAACTCAAGATTTAGAGAAATTTTAGCATTATATCTATCTAGGAATAACTCCACATTATAGAACAATATAGATACTTGATTGAGTTGGCAAATATTTAATCCTGGGACAAACTGCAATGTCACTTGCTCTAAACAGAGACTTTAGCCTGAAGTTAATTGAGGAAACTCGAGATAAGGATATTTTTTCCCTCATGGGATATTTTCATACTTTTCCTAAAGGCACAGTGCAGGTAAAATAAGAGAGGAAGGTAGTTGACTTTTCACTGCTCTAAATGATGAATAGCAAATGGAAAGCAGAATTTCAGAAAGTGAATCCCATTGAAATAAATGTTTAAATGTGGCATGTGTATTTGTATATCTGTATATCTGGCTTTGGGAAAAGGATAAATATTTAATTGTAAGAGGGGGAAAGAAATAT
Source organism: Cebus imitator (assembly GCF_001604975.1). NCBI lineage: Eukaryota > Metazoa > Chordata > Mammalia > Primates > Cebidae > Cebus > Cebus imitator. Next base: position 2,033,410 of record NW_016107540.1, on the reverse strand, counting down.
TACATTGAGGCCAGGTGTGGTGTCTCGCACCTGTAATCCCAGTACTTTGGGAGGCCGAGATGGGCAGATCACCTGAGGTCACGGATTTGAGACCAGCCTGGCTGACATGGTGAAACCCTGTCTCTAGTAAAAAAAAAAATACAAAACTATCCAGGCGTGTTGGTGGGCACATGTAATCCCAGCTTATTGGGAGGCTGAAGCAGGAGAATTTTTCAACCCAAAAGGCAGGGGTTGTGGTTAGCACAGATCGTGCCACTGCACTTCAGCCTGGGTGACAGACAGAGACTCCATCTCAAACAAAAACAAAAAAACCAGAAATATTACATTGAAAGTCCCTCCTGAACTCCTAGGGCATGAGAGTTTAATCAGAAGAACAAATAAACTAAAAACAATTCATAGCTATGATACAAAAATTACTTGCAACAAAAATAGAGTGAACAATAAATATAAGAACAACAACAAAAAAAAACATTACTCAGAAGGTTGCATAAAGAAATAAAGCTATGGGCTGGGTGTGGTGGCTCACTCCTGTAATCCCAACACTTTGGGAGGCTGAGGTGGCTGGCTCAGGAGGTCAAAAGATGGAGACAATCCTGGCTAACATGGTGAAACTTTGACTCTACTAAAAATACACAACTTAGATGGTCGTGTTGGCAGGCACCTGTTACTCGGGAGGCTGAGGAAGGAGAATCGCTTTAACCTGGCAGACGAAGGTTGCAGTGAGCTGAAATTGCACCACTGCGCTCTAGCCTGGTGACAAAGTGAGATTCCATCTCAATAAATAAATAAATAAATGAAAAGGAGAGAAACACAAGAGAAATGGGGAAAAGAATGAGAAGCTCTGACATGTATTTAATGGATCCTGTGAAAAATTAAGAAGAGAGAGACAACATTCAAGGAGAAAAAAAGGGTGAATATTTTCAAACTTGATAAACGGAATGATCATCAAGCTGAGGAAATATGCCAAATGCCTAAACTGGATAAATAAATGGAATTCTCAGGGAAAAGGCAAAAGAACAGGTAAAGAAAAAAAAATCTTGTAAGTAAACAATAAGACAAGATGAATGGCCTTCAAAAGTTAAACAGCAGCGTTCAAAGCAGATTCAACATACATCTCACGAGCAAACAACCAAACAAATGCCAGGAGAATACTATCAATTCATTTAGAAAGAATGGCTAATTACTGAAGACTCTCCATCATCTGCTCACTAATTTTCTTTCATGAGGTAGGACAGATTAAAGGTAATATTCAGGTACACAGCTACTTAGAAATTTTTCTTCCAATAGACAAGTAACTGTTACTGAAAGAACTGTGAAATCTATATTTTAAAGTGAAGAAATTTGCTTAAAGAAAGAAATAAAAAGAGGCTGCCAGAAACAATGCTAAGCAAATAAGTTAGAATATCTACAAAATTCCGCCCCCGTTCTACCACAAAACTGCCTATGAAACCAGAAGGGAAGAAACAAATTGTCATTCAAAGGCTTTATGAATATCCCTTTTCTTAAGATGTACAAATGATAATCAAGGCTAATAAAATAAAGTTAGGACTATTTGTTTTATTAAAAAATTGTCTTCATTTGTTAGCAACAATTAATTAAAATACTTTCTAAATAAATTGCATTAATGCATCAATAAATTACATAAGATGCCTGGGAAGAAAACTGAAAAATACATGAAGATAAAAAGAAATTAATAAGGCATTTTAGAATCGAGTTTAAGAAACATAGGATTGAGGTTTTTTTAAAAATATTTTTTGCACTTTAGGGTCTGGGGTACATGTGAAGAACATGGAGGATTGTTGCATAGGTACTTACATGGCAATGTGGTTTGCTGCCTCCATCCCCATCACCTATATCTGGCATTTCTCCCCATGTTATCCCTCCCCAGCTCCCTACCCCGGCTGTCCTTCTCCTAGTCCACCCCAAAAGACCCCAGTGTGTGGTGCTCCCTTCCCTGTGTCCATGTGTTCTCATTGTTCAACACCTGCCTGTGAGTAAGAACATTCGGTGTTTGATTTTCTGTTCTTGTGTCAGTTTGTTGAGAATGATAGTTTCCAGGTTCATCCACGTCCCTACAAAGGACACAAACTCATCCTTTTAGATGGCTGCATAGTATTCCATAGTGTATATGTGCCACATTTTCCCTGTCCAGTCTATCATTGATGGGCATTTGGGTTGGTTCCAGGTCTTTGCTATTGTAAACAGTGCCGCAATGAACATACATGTGCATGTGTCTTTATAATAGAACGATTTATAATCCTTTGGATATATACCAAAGGATTATAAATTCCATTTGACCCAGTAATGGGATTGCTGGGTCAAATGGAATTTCTATTTCTAGATCCTTGAGGAATTGCCACACTGTCTTCCACAATGGTTGAACTAATTTACACTCCCACCAGTAGTGTAAAAGTGTTCCTATTTCTCCACATCCCCTCCAGCATCTGTTGTCTCCAGATTTTTTAATGATCACCATTCTAACTGGTGTGAGATGGTATCTCAATGTAGTTTTGTTTTGCATTTCTCTAATAATCAGTGATGATGAGCATTTTTTCATGTTTGTTGGCCTCATGTATGTCTTCTTTTGAAAAGTGTCTGTTCATATCCTTTGCCCACTTTTGAATGGGTTTGTTTTTTTCTCATAAATGTTTTAGTTCTTTGTAGATTCTGGATATTAGCCCTTTGTCAGATGGGTAGATTGCAAAAATATTTTCCCATTCTGTTGGTTGCCGGTTAACTTTAATGATTGTTTCTTTTGCTGTGCAGAAGCTCTGGAGTTTAATTAGCTCCCATTTGTCTATTTTGGATTATGTTGCCAATGCTTTTGGTGTTTTAGTCATGAAGTCCTTGCCTATGCCTATGTCCTGAAGGATTGAGTTTTTAGAAAAGTGAATTGAAGTACCTTATTCATTTATGGGAACATTAAAATGGTGATTCCTGCTAACCAGACTATAAAAACAATCTAATTCTGGAGAAAAAGAACTAAAACTTGACTAGATGATGTTAAAATTGATATTCAACTCAAAAAGGTCATTTAAAAACAGAACTAAGAAACTTGCAAAGAATTATAAATATTCCTCAATGTCAAATTTGGCTCTAGTGCTATAATTGCTATAATTGTTATTGGAAAAATAATAGGCAAATACATGAATTGAGCATGAAATAGAGTAGTAAACTAATTAATAGATGATGCTAGGTTAATTGGATAACCTGAAGTGAAAAATAGCAAATTGTATCTGAAATGTCTATATGTAAAATAAAATATAGGACTGGACATGGTGGCTCACACCTGTAATCCCAGCACTTTAGGAGGCTGACACGGGCAGATCACCTGATGTCAGGAGTTCAAGACCAGCCTGGCCAACATGATGAAAGCCCATCTCCATTAAAAATACAAAAATTAGCAGAGTGTGGTGGTGGGCACCTTTAATCCCAGTTACTCAGGGTGAGGCAGAGGCAGCAGAATCACTTGAATGCAGGAGGTGGAGGTTGCAGTGAGCCCAGATCACGCCATTGCACCCAGCCTGGGAGACAAGAGCAAAACTCCGTCTCCAAAAATAAAAATAAAAATAAAAAACACAGAGATTAATTAAACTCTAATGCAAATTAGAAAACTGTAAAACTTTTAGATCAAATATGTGATATATCATGAGTAAGATAATTGTATAAAATTATAAAATATCTACAATAATAAGGAAATGAATATGTTTGAACATAATTTATATCAAAAGATTTTTTGTTCTATCAAAGACACCATACACAAAATTTATGAGAAAAACAAGCATAGTTTGTTTCAAAATAATAATTTGATAACAAAGCATCAGAGCTAAGAATATATGTTGTATAGGTTACTATATATCATATTTATATGTTATTACTTTCAGACATCTTTGTTTTTTTTAATACACATGTATTTCCTATAAAGCAACAATGAAGAAAAATGGGGGGAAATGTGAACAAATAATTCAGAGATCAGAAATATCAAATTCTCAATATTTTAGGGTATGGTCAATAACACACATAATTAATGAATGTAAATTAAACCAAAAAATCATATGAACAAAAAATAGCATAAAATCTGGCAATAATAAGTGTTTATGAAGACAATGGCAAGTAAAAACTCTCATACACTATATTTGAGAATGTAAATTGACACATCTAGTTTGGTGAAAACTTTTCATTATCAAGGAGGTTGAAAACACGCATACTCAACCATAAAGAAATTTTCCCACTAAATACATAATGTATGGAAACATTCATACTTATGATAAGGACATAATAGCTAAGACTTCAGTGCAGTATAAACATAGCACATTGTAAACACATTGTAAAAACCCCAGATAATTCTTAAAAAGAGGATATAGCTGTAATCTGTCAAAAGGTATACAAGGTAAAGCTCTAAGAAAATTATGTGAACCTCATTTTCCATCTGTCAGTAATGATAAATACGAAGAAATAATACATTGGGCAACCACCCCCCACTGACAGATTTTATGTGAAGATTTTTAGAACTCAACAAAATCACTAAATATTTTTTATGAATGTGGTGTGTGTGTGTGTGTGTGTGTGTAAATGAAAGAGGAAGATTTGTACCCAATCTCAGTAAAATGATTACAAAAATGAGGAAGGGTGGTAGAGGAATGGATTTGGTGAGGGTACAAAGGATTCAGTAACATCAGTGGAACTGCAACGTTTTATAACAACTTAACATTACTTAATAAAAATATAAGGAATAATTATGGAATAAAGTTAACATTTCTAAATATATTCTGTATATTTAAAGTATGTCATAAAAAGATTTATACATACTAACATATATAATTTACTTTTTCTACTTCAAACAGTTTATGTATTACTTTCTTGCTTTAGTATTTATTGTAAATTTGTTAAATATATTTATTCAGAATTTTATTCTGAGCTTATGGATCTTCTAAATTTGGCAAAATAGTACATTCTTTTTGAAAATTATTGTGATGTTTAATTGTAATTCTATTACTTGACACAATAAGAAATTGAAAACCCCCTCTTTTGTTATCAATATGCACCCCTCCAATAAATTTACCGATTCATGTAGAAAAAACATTTCAGAACCACTGGTGAAAATCATGTTAATAACAGCCATGAGAAAGTACAATAGTCAGGGCTACTAACAGGGAGCGTTGGGGGAAAATGGAAAATTAAAGTTCATAGATTTCTAATGCCATCATTTGGTAAGTGAAATATGAGTATTGACCATTAACCACAGGAAAAAACAAATAAACTAATGTTTAGGCTTTCTATTGAATTGTACATGTCAAGTGTTACTGACTTTCATAAATTGCTTACCCTGTACCTGCAATATTTAACATGTGACTGTATTTAATATGTGAAGACGAAAATCAACTCTCAACTCCTGGCAAAAGTCTACTTCTTCATTTTTTTAAATTTAATTCTTCTTCATCTAACTCAGAATATTACTGTTTTGTGTCCTATTGTTTCCATAACATAGTTTTTTGATACTCAGTGTTCTGTTACTTCCAATATTATGTGGAGTTCATTCATTTCCTTGTTTAATCTTTTCTCCTCCTCCTACTTTTCTTGCTTTTCATCCTCTTTTTCCTCTTCTTTCTTCTCCTACTTCCTTATTGATAAGTGGCGATAAATTAGATGGATATATAGATAAGCAGATGATAGTTAGATAGATGATAGATAGATAGATAGATAGATAGATAGATAGATAGATAGATAGATAGACAGATTGATCTGTAAATATAATCACCTCTTTTTTATTTTTTTTTTGAGACAGAGTTTCACTCTTGTTACCCTGGCTGGAGTGCAATGGCGCCATCTCGGCTCACCGAAACCTCCGCCTCCTGGGTTCAGGCAATTCTCCTGCCTCAGCCTCCTGAGTAGCCGGGATTACAGGCACGCGCCACCATGCCCAGCTAATTTTTTGTATTTTTAGTAGAGACGGGGTTTCACCATGTTGACCAGGATGGTCTCGATCTCCTGACCTCGTTATCCACCCGCCTCGGCCTCCCAAAGTGCTGGGATTACAGGCGTGAGCCACCGTGCCCGGTCCAATACAATCACTTCTTTCAATGTTAGAGACATTACCTGCCCCAACAAAATCGTCTAACTGTTCATCTACTTCCTCTGTGTTACCTAAGTATCAGGCCCTATTACAAACTAAAGTTCCCAGTTTATTTCAAATTTACCAACACAGGAGTTGTCTTTGAACAAGAAGGGATCAAAAACGGAAACAAATAGAGGTACATAATTCTGCACGGTAAAATTCAAAGAGAACTAAAACTGTTTAACCAATAGTCAAAAGCAGCAAATGGTATCATAAACAAAGCAGAGGTAAGTCATTAGTTACGAATTTTCCCAGCTCTAGCTCTCTGCCCCAAATATTTAGACTTTATACATATTCTGGTTTACAATAGTGAGAAAATATGTTTAACTGTCTGATTTTGCCCTTTAGCCCACAGTAAAGTACTACTGAAAATAAGACCCTAATTTAACTTATAACTTGAAAACTTGGTGGAACTATTCTTTTTTCTCTCAATGTGAAAGACAGTGAGGTACCAAAAACACCCAGACACCCTCCACTTTTACAGTTAACTTTTGCTCACTGTGAGGCAGCGTCTTAGACTTGCTGTGCTGACCGGACCACCTGTATAGACAGACGGGGTTCAGCCATTTGATCTGTGATGACTCTGCCTGAGTGGAGGTTGGACACACATTTCTGACATTCAGAAACTTAGAATGACAATGCAGGGCTTCCCAATGTGAGAAGGAGCCAAAATGTCTGTGGCCCTGTGTGTAGAAGGCGAAAGCTCTTTATACACAGCTAGACCACAGGATTGACCGCAGACAGAGCCTTCATGTGATCAATATGGACAAGGAGAAAGTTGTAGCTTCCAAACCAGGCTTTCCCATTTCACCAGTTTCTATGCAATTGATTATGCCCCCTCGTCACAGCATCCACAGTGCGCAGAAGGTAAAATCGCAGAAATGTGGCAGCATTTAGAAGTTACCAAGGAAGCAAAATACAACATCAGTGAAAAGGCATCATCATAGGCTAAGATTTTTAAGGACTATGTGAGATATATGCATGGAATATTCAGTAAGGACCTGGGTCACACTATGCGGAACAACTCACTGAGCCGGACTGGTGTCTCAGAAAAAAACGAATCCTTGTCTCACTTAACATTTAAACTCTTTGCAATTATTTCAAAGGAGGACAGCTCTTGCATGTATTGGGGGGATATTCTAATTCTCTCAGTCCAGTGGTTTTGGCTACTTTATTTAATTTCCCATTCTATGAGCATCTCAGAGAGAGCTATGTCAGCAATGGAGTCTCTGCCAATTTTGCTTTTCTTGACCCTGGAGTTCTCCACTTTTCTCATCATACCCTTGTCTGTCTTGGATTGCTTTCATTGTCTGCTTTTTCGATACTATCTGTTTGACGGCCTCATTTGGTTAGGAAAGACATAACTAGTCTACTTATCTGTTTCTCTACAAATTAATGGCAGATGTGGGCTTTTCCTGATTCTTCTCAAATGTATTCATCTCTTAAAACGATCCCAATAAATGCCTACATTCCCAGCCTCCCACTTAGTTTGAGATGTGTCCAGATACTTCGTTGTTTAATGAAATGTTATTTAATTGAAATAACTGGATTAGATTTTGGATCTCTACTTTCAACTTTTACGTTCCAGCATGGTATCATCTAGTGACGTGTGTGACTCAAGTGTATTGAACAGGGTTCCCACGATTGAGATCTTTACAAATTGTAAAGGAAATCATTGATGTCCCGTCTTTCTTTGCCAATATTTACCAATGCTATAAAACTAATGACTAGTAAGCAAGACACTTGATGGATAAAAGTGCACCCAGCACGTGCAGCAAGGGGAGGGGACAACTTGCTCTTATGGTTTGGGGTGGCTGTGGCAACAGTATAAGATGATGTTGCCTTAGGGGATACTTAGAATACCAGTCAGCTTTGATGTGGCCTATCAAGGCTGGCAAGATGCCTGAAGCTACCAAGGCTTCTATGGGAATTACAGGTTAGGTGGGTATTTGATATAGAGGCTACCACACATACAGAGTAGACTGGAAGCTCTTGCTACAGAGATTTTTGCCATTTATTGTATTGTATAAATCTGTAACTTTTCATTTTCTTATTTGATAATATTCTTTTATTTTGCAGTAAACTATTTCAGTGACAATAAATCAAATAAGAAAGTTAACAATTAAAAGTTGAGTTCCAAATTTCCATTTTCTACAGATATTTTCCAATAAAAGTAATATTTGCACAAAGATTGTTGATATATACAGTCAGCCAGAAAATAAATCTGTAAAAGAATCTTTAGTATCTACTGAATATCAGAAATTATTTTGGATGTAATAATAATGAACTAACCTGAGCAATTGTAGAGGGTACACACCACTATGAAGAATGACATTTTACTTAGATCAAGTATTTTTCCAAAATAATTTTACTCATTTTAATGTTTAACAAAAATATAGGTGAGGTGAGTCTTTTTTGTTGTTGTTGAGGTAGTTTCGCTCTTGTTGCCCAGGCTGGAGTGCGACAGTGCAATCTCGGCTCACTGCAACCTCTGCCTCCCGGGTTCAAGTGATTCTCCTTCCTCAGCCTCCCGAGTAGCTGGGACTACACGCATTTGCCACCAAGCCCAGCTAATTTTTAAAGTTTTAGTAGAAATGGGGTTTCACCATATTGACCAGGACGGTGTCAATCTCTTGACCTCATGATTCACCTGCCTCGGCCTTCCAAAGTGCTGGGATTACAGGCGTGAGCCACTGCACCCAGCAGGTGAGCCTTGTAATGCACAGGTAGTATTAGCAAATAAAAACTCCAAAAACAATAAGTGCTACCTGTTTTACACTAATTCCAATTGATGTTTCAGATAGAAAATCAGTGATTTCCAACAGTAATGGGTTCCACTTTTCATCAATAAAATAAAGATTCACTCTATAAAACATAAAATATCTGATGTTATACTGAATATTCCTGGTAAATATACTGAACCTTTAACTGGTAAATTCAGTCACCAGTTAAAGGTAAAATTAGTTTTTTTGTGGTGGCAACATGAATACAAATTTTCATGTAGTTTAGATTTATAATAATTTTAAGAAAACTATGGAGGAAAATGCACTTTGAATTTGTTAGGGTGCAGGTAGTTAATTAACAGATGCTGTGTTTTTTCATCGAATCAGGACTGAAATATTCATTTATTCTGGCAGTACTGGCTACCAATGGCTTGTAGCTGAGTTCTTTCCAAAAAATTTATCTGGCCAAAGGTAACTGCTTCAGCCAAAGTTATGACACCCTTGCTGGAAACAGCTGAACTCTAATAACTGATATCTGTTGGAATAAAAAGTCCTAATCCCCTTGTCTCAAGAGGACAAGTAAGAAGGGTTATCACACTCTTAAAATCCACATGCAATTGGCTGAGGCTTCTGTTGCAACTACATCAAAGACCAATTTCCACTTCTAACAAAATCTGTTCACTTTATTTATAGATATTTTTAGCAAAATTCTCAATAAACATCAGCACTCAAATGTCTCTGTTGGTATCTGTTTTCGGCAATTCAGACTTTATAGTAAAAGTGGTTTTATGAAATAAATTTTTACATGGAATATTGGAGCTGTATCACAAACTAGATAAGTCACAGTGAGAACCCCATTACTGGTGGGAGCAGACAGCCCTTGGCATGTTGCCGAAGTTCACTGTGGCGAATTCATATGGAATAAAGGTGGAGGGAAATGCACTCATATCTCATGCATTTCAAAGGTTCTGGGTTGTAGTGATTATAAGGACTATTAAACTGGTATTTCTTTGGGGCATAGAAATACGGGAAGAAACAACTGTGAAAAGCTGAGGCTGATTCATCACAAACTAAAAAATAAATGTGAGCCAGTGAGTTTGTAAGAGGATATAAAAATCTTTCTGCAACATTCAGAAGAAAATAAAGAAGAAACCCAGGAGGTAATTTAATGTTTGTGATGCTCTAGAGAAGTCAGAATTCTTAAAACCAGATGGTCTGCTATACTACTGTCAGGACGATGATTGGGAGGCAGTGGAACACTGAGACTTGTAATAGAAATATCTGGAAAGATACACTTGAAAAATCCTGAATCTTCAGATTCTGCTGAACTCTCTGGGCCTGAGGGAGCCATCTACTCTTCCCTGTCCATGGCTAGTGCAATTTTCTTGACTTAGAAGTAGATGGGCTCTGCTTTGTTAGAACTCACAAGCCCTCGAGGTCTAACATTTCCATCCAACATGCAGAATAGTGACTAGTGTGAAGTCAGACTAGGTTTAGCAGACCTAGAACATCACTCCAGGACCATATTCTGCAGAAACTTCAGGACATATCCAATAAGTGTTGGCAAGGGCAGGGGAAGTAATTTTGAGATTGTATTTTAAGAGAGCAGTATCAAGTGGGAATAAAAACATTAAGTTGGAGCGTTTAGGTAGTGATATCAGCAAGATGGCAAAATAGCAGGTCCCAAATTCCTCCCATGCACACAAACAAAAATATTTAGCAATTATCCATGGATAAAAAATAGCTCTGAGGGAGCTCCAAAGTATAATTAAGATGCTGTAGCAGCTCAGTGAAGCACAATAAAACAAAAAATGGCTGTGTATAAAAGGGTGAGAAGCATTTTATCTGCATGGCTTCATTCCCCAAGCTGGCAAACCTCAGTGCCAGAAAGAATCCCCAATCCTTATTGGGGGAAAGGAGAGGAGAAAGATAGCAGCAGCATTTGCTACCAAGAATTACAGCAGCCTTTGCTGCCACCACAAACCCACACAGGCTTTGCCACCAGTGATGCCTGCCGTCTTTGCCAAAACAAATTCAAGCAGCTGGAGCTGCCCAGAGCCCATGCTGCAGCACCTCCTTGGAGCCAGAGCTACCATGCATCCACCAGGTTCAATATCAACATACCTCCTTGGACAAGGAATTTTTCACATTTATGCATTTTGAATCGGCCACCATCATGCATCTGGGAACCAGCATCTCTGCACATTACCAGACTCAGTGCCACTATACACACCAGACAGCCTGTGCCCTGACACCCACTCATCAGTAAAGGTCTTTTCCTACCAAACCCACACTAAAGTTTGGAAGAGGTGATTGCTTCTTCAAATGTATAGAGAGTAATACAAGGTTACAAGAAATACAAAGCAATAGAGAAACGGTGCAATCAAAAGGCCAAAATAAACTTCCAGCAACTGACCTCAAAGAAATAGAGATATGTAAATTTCCTAATAAATAATTGAATATAATTATCTTAAAATGCTTATAAGTTACAAGAAAGAACAAATAGACAAATCATTTGGAAATCAGGAAAACAACAAATGAATAAGTGAAGTTCAACAAAGAAATAGACATCATTTAAAAAGTCTGAAGCTAAAGAACACAATGACTGAAATAAAAAATGCAATAGAATTTTAACATCATACTTGATCAAGAAGAAAGAACCAGTGAACCTGAAGACAAGCTATTTGAAATTATCTAGAGGATAAAAAAATGAGAAAATAAAAATTTAAAACGAGTAAAGAACACCCATAATATTTACAGGACACCATTAAGCAAACTGATCTACAAATTATGGGACTCACAGAAGAAGTAGAGAGTGAAAGGTAAAGAATGCTTATTTAAAGATGACACATTGCATAGTGTACACTCCTCTGGTGATAGGTGCACTGATGTCTCAGAAATCACCACTAAATAACTTATTCATGTAACAAACACCACCTGTTCTTTAAAAACCTATTGAAATAAAAAGAGAAAAAAAATGAAAAAATGAAGAAATAATGACAGAAAACACCCTACATTTGGGAAGAAAACAGACCACAAATTTAAGAAGTCAGTCCAAAGATTCCCAGTTAGTTTGGACATACAGAGGTCTACATTGAGATACATTATAATATGTTGTCTCACCTTTTTGGAAAAAAAAAGTAAAAAAAGAACATTTTAAAAATAGCTATTTTAAAAGGCTACCAACAGAATTACATTGTCTTGCATATGCATCAGTAACTTAAAGAGTCATGGAACTTTTATTGTAACTGTTAAACTTAAGATGACCATCTTTCCTTCACCTTGTCTTCACAGCAGTGGCAGTAATTTTCTCTCCTTTTACCAGGACTTGACCTAGTGCCCTCGCTGTATTAGTCCATTCTTGCACTACTATAAAGAATACCTGAGAGTATTTATAAGGAAAAGAATTTTAATTGGCTCATGATTCTTTAGGCTGTACAGGAAGCATGCACTATCTGCTCAGCTTCTGAGGAGGCCACAGAAAACCTACAATCATGAAAGAGGGTGAAGTGGGAAGTAGGCACATCTGCAAGACCAGAGCAGGAGGAAGAGAGAGAAAGGGTAAGTGCCACACACTTTCAAACAACCAGACCTAATGAGAACTCTATCACAAACACAGCACCAAAGGCACAGTGCTAAACCATTCATGAAGGATTCACCCCATGATCCTATCACCCCACCCCCAAACTCTACGTTCAACACTGAGTGTTGTAATTTAACATGAGATTTGGGTAGGGACACAGATCCAAACCTTATGGTTCTGTACCTGGCCCCTCTAAAATCTCATGTACGCACGTTGCAAAATACAATCAGCCCTTCTCAACAGTTTCCAGAGTCTTAACTCATGCTAGCATTAACTCAAAATTCCAAAGTCCAAGGTCTCATCTGACACAAGGCTAGTCCCTTCTACCTATGAGCCAGTAAAGTTAAAAAACAAGTTAGTTCCTCCCAGGATACAATGGGAGTAGAGGCATTTAGTACATACTCCCACTCCAAAAAGGAGATACTGGCCAAAAGAAAGGGGGTACAGGCCCCATGCACATCAGAAATCCAGTAGGGTAGTTGTTAAATCTTGGAGCTTCAGAATAATCTCCTTTGACTTCACGTCTCATGTCCAGGGCACACTGGTTCTGGAAGTAGGCCTCCCAAGGCCTTGGACAGCTCTTCCCCTGTGGCTTTGCAGTGGTCAGCCCCCATGGCTATTCTCATGAGCTGATATTGAGTTCCTATGGCTTTCCCAGGGGCAGGGGGTAAGCTGCCAGTGGCTCTACCATTCCAGAGTCTGGGGAACGGTGATCCTCTTCTCATGGCTCCACTAGGTGGTACCCCAGTGGGGATTCTGTGTGCAGGCTCCAGCCCATATTTTCCTTCAGCACTGCTCTAGTAGAGATTTTCCAAGAGGGCTCCATTCCTGCAGCAGGTTTCTTCCTGGACATTGAATCTTTTCCATCTATCCTCTGAAATCTAGGTAGAGGTTCCCAAGCCTCAACTATTTTACACTGTGCTTCCACCGCCTTAACACCATATAGAAACTGCCAAGGATTACAGTTTGTACTTTCTGAAGCAGTGACCCACCTGGGCCTCTTGGAGCCATGGCTGGAGCTGGAGCAGCCAGGATGTGAGGCAAAGTTTCCCAAGGCTGTGCAGGGCAGCAGGACTCTGGGCCCTTCTTATGAAATCTTTCTTCCCACGTAGCCCTGCAAACCTATGATGGGAGAGGCTGCCATAAAGGTCTCTGAAATGCTTTTGAGGCAGCTGGCTCCTTTTTACGTATGCACATATCTGCAGCCTGCTTTAATTCCTCCCCTGAAAATTGGCTTTT
>NW_016107540.1:1979712-2019699 GCF_001604975.1 Cebus imitator | reverse complement strand
TTTTTTGAGATAGAGTCTTGCTCTGTCTCCCAGCCTGGAATATAATTGTGCAATCTCAGCTCACTGCAACCTCCGCTTCCCAGGTTCAAGCGATTCTCTTGCCTCATCCTCTTGAGTAGCTGTGATTACAGGTATGCACCACAACACCTGGCTAATTTTTTTTTGTATCTTTAGTAGAGATGGAGGGGGTGGTTTACCATGTTGGCCATGCTGGTCTTGAACTACTGACCTCGTGATTTGCCCATCTCGGCCTCCCAAAGTGCTGGGATTAAAGGCATGAGCCACCATGCCCAGGCAGTTTTCTTTTCTACTACATAGCAAGGCTGCAAAATTTCCAAACGTTATGCTCCACTTCTCTTTTAAATATAAGCTACACTTTTTTTTTTATCACTTCTTTACTCACATGTATGAGCATAAGTTGTTAGAAGCGGCCAGGTCAAATCTTGAAAGCTGTGTCCTTGAGACATTTCTTCTAACAGATACCCTAAGTCATCATTCTGAAGTTCAAAGTTTCACAGATCCTTCGGGCAGAGGCACAATGCCTCCAACCTCTTTGTTAATGCATAGTAAGAGTGACCTTTATTTCAGTTCCCGCTTAGCTCCTCATGTCCATCTAAGACCTCCTCAGCTTGGTATTCTCTGTCCATGTTACTATCAGCATTTTGGTCATAACCATTCAGCAAGTCTCTAGGAGGTTCCAAAATTTCCCTATTTTCCTGTCTTTTACCAAGCCCTCTATATTCTTCCAATATCTGGCTGTTACCCAATTCCAAAGCTGCATTCATATTTTCAGGTGTCTTTCTAGCAATACCCTACTCCTTGGTACAAATTTTTAGTATATTCCATTCTTGCCCTTCTGTTAAGAAATACCTGATATGCTGTAATTTATAAAGAAAAGAGGTTGAATTGGCTGATAATTCTGTAGGTTGTCCAGGAAGCATGGAAGCACCTGCTTCACCTCTAAGGAGGCCTCAGGAAGCCTACAATCAATGTGGAAGGTGAAGAGGGAAGCTGGTACATCTTACATTGCCAGAGCAGAAGGAAGATAAGGAGATGTGGGATACCACACACTTATAAACAACCAGATCTTGTGAGAACTCTATCATAAGAACAACACCAAAGGGATGGCACTAAACATTCATGAAGGATCCACCCCCATGATCCAATCAACTTCCACCAGGCCCCACCTCCAGTACTGGGGATTGCAATTGAACATGAGATTTGGGTGGGGACACAGATACAAACTCTATCACTTGCTAAATTGGCATAGATTATGCTTTTCCTGTGTTAAGAAAAGTAGGGCAAATCTATATGTGATCTCATAAAGTTTTCTACTGCAAAATTTCTGTCACTCCATCTTGCTTTGTTACTTTCAATCATTAGCGAGAAGGCCTGTGACAAGAGGGTAGCTTCTGTGTTTACTTGATCCAGTGATTCTTGCTTTCTTGATGATTTTGTTAAGTTAATTATTTTCTTTGAGAATAATTTGGTCTCACTAATATTCTCATTAACTGCTTTTTCAGACATGTCCAATTTTCTCTATTTAAAGCACAACAAAACAAAATAGGAAATACCGCTCTTTCTTTATCCAAGGCATTTTCTCAGTTTGTCATTTGCTTCGTCATCTAACTTGGTCTTTTGTTTTTGTATTTTTACTATCTAACATCCATCCATCTACTATTTATATTAGAAATTAATTTTAGCATACTCGTTTACTTTCTATCCAACTCCTCAAATATCTGATTTATTTCTGTTAAGGATGCTCTGCACACTGTCAAACTAAATATTCATAATTTTCCATTTTTATGATTTTCCTAATCTAAATAATAACAACTTCTATTGCTTTCTCCACTGCCTTACTAAATCTTCTCCACCCACTCCTTCCACAGCTCACTGCAGCCTTGATATCACCAGCTGGATATATTCTCTCCTATGTACCCACAAAAAAAGACTATTTTTGTCATTAATTCATAGGCTTATAATTAAATCTTCATCTTTATAGCTTTTATAGTTTTCCCCATCAGTGGCACATTTTCTATTCCCTGCTTAAATTTATAACCAGGTAGTCTACAATTTCCTTAGTTCACCATGTCTGCAAAATAAAGTCATTACATGACTTTCATAGCCATCTCTTCCTTCTCATTTCTCTACTTCTCTTAACACTGAAGTTTTCTTGGCTCATTCATCCTATTTTCATATGCCTAAATATGTATTAAACCCTGTTGGATTTTGCATCTTGAATTCCTACTTCCCCTCCATTCTTCAAGGGTTACCTGCTTCTCACCTGGATTTCTGTGTATATGGGGCATTGTTACACACAAAGAGATTTTTCTTATAGGATAGTAACAAATATACTTGTAATAGCAATAGCTTTTGCATATTAAATAGACATTTTGTTCCTTGAGTAACGGTAATGGGAGGTAGGTGATGTCTTTGAAAGAAAATCAAACAAAAACCATAAATAAATACATAAATAAATGGATCTATTGCTGAAATATTTCTGGGGATGTAATAAAGTTATTCATTTTTATATAAAAGTATAATGAAGAGACAGATATACCAGTACTTTTATAGTGATTCTGAAAATAATTATAGATATCACAGGATTAGGAGAAATCAAATATATCATTGAACAACAATTATGAGAAGCTTCACAAAGAAAGCAGCTAAGGGCATATGGTGAAACTGGTTGTGAAATGTTAATTTTGATTTCTTACGGTTTGTGGGCTTGATGATAAGTAAGGTTATTTTGTTCTAAGAACATTAAATATTTGGCAAAGAAACGGATTCTTGGTTGGCTTTTATATTTTATGTAGACTATATTTGGAATAGGAGTAACGAGAGAGTAGAAGTTAAGGAGTTAAGTCAAAGTGTGTAAACAGATTCACAGGCAGCCCATCACTTGGGCTCTCTTCTTCTCTCCAGCTCATTTCCTAGAGGTTTTTGGTTGCTTAACCAAGGACAAAACCAGCAAGGCATAACTGTGGCTT
The DNA here is from genome assembly GCF_001604975.1 of Cebus imitator. NCBI lineage: Eukaryota > Metazoa > Chordata > Mammalia > Primates > Cebidae > Cebus > Cebus imitator. The sequence continues at coordinate 2,016,709 of NW_016107540.1, read as the reverse complement.
TTATTGGAAATGAAATGAAGTGCAGAAGACACTGGCAGGATCTCTTACAAACACCTACAGTTTCAGAGAAGAAGAGATGGGGATGAGCATGGGATGGATGGAAAATAGGATGACTATGTTCAATATGTTTGAGCCTTATGCTGAACAGCAGAAGTTAATGGAAGCTTCCCTGCATAGATTCTGGCTGAGTAGAATCAGCTTATTTCTAATGAGACCCAAGTATTTGCCTTAGTCTACTTGTGTACTATAACAATATATACTAAACTGGGTATCTTACAAACAACAGAAATTTATTTCTTATAATCCTAGAGTCTGGAATGTCGAGGATCAGTGAGGTTCTGGTGAGAGCCCACTTCCTTCATATATGGATGTCTTCTCACTGTGACCTCACATGGCAAGGGACTAGCCTGCTCTCCAGGGTCTCTTATAAGGGCACTGATCTCAATCATAACTTCCAAAGGCCTTAGCTCTTACTATAATCACTTTAGGGGTTAAGATTTCAACATATGAAAGCTGGGTGGACACAAACATTCAGAGCATAGCAGTATTGGAGACCACTATAGACAGAATAACACAGCATAATTCAGAGAACTGTGATTTAGTCATTTATGAGGCTTTGAGATTGTTAATTCTCATGACTCCCTTTGAGAAAATTTGGCTATAGGAATCAAAAGCATAAAATACGTTTATACTTACTGACTTGGCAATATAACTTATCAAAATTGATCCTGAGGAAAAATCTATGTCAAAATTACATCAAGGATATGTATCATCATTTATCATAGTACACTGTAAAGCTACATAAATATCTAACAAGAGAAGCCAGGCTAGGCAAAATGATACATCCACACACTAGCATATGAAACACCACTAAATTCAGCTCTCAAATAATTTTTAGAGATTTTGAAGGATACCTCATTTCATAATGTCAAGTGATGCAGGAGCCAGATTTATCTACAAGTTCAAAATTGTATATACAGGCATGAAGAGATTGAAAGAGAGTGAGAGGTGAGAAAATAAAGTATTAGTGATCATTTTTATCTAGTAAAAGGAACTCAGGAGTTTTTGTTATTTTAATTCCAAAAATAAATTATGTTGCATTTTTCCCAAACTTACTTTATAATAATTGATGTTCTTTATCATTGTCCTTATGTAGTTTTTACTATTTATATGGCATTTTAGTCTATATTATTAATTTATTTTCTTATTTTTTCAATGCTCTGGTTTTGTATGTAAGTAGGGTTGGATTATTTGTCTTATTTGAGATTTGTTTTAATTTTTTTTAGAATTGAATGGTTTACCAGACATTTAGAAGAAAGAAAAGGAATGAACAAAGCAGCAATATGAAAAATTACTCAAGCAGAAATTCAGATATGTTAGTAAAGTAGAAAAGAGAATCAATATTTATAATTTAAAAACTTTTAAATAATATATATATTATGAAAAAAGTATAATCAAACACATATTTGAAGACTCCTTTTAAAATTGAATTTAAAAACTGGCTTTAAAAACTAGGAAATATTTTCAGGCAAACAATAAAAAAGATGCATACGTATATTTTTAGTTTCAAAGATAAAAAAGGGACACCTGAAAATTTTTTCAAACAAATTTATGTCAGATTTGCTATGAAATTGTCCCCCATCCAGCATCCGGTGAATATGAATTAACATTTATAGAATGAGCAGGCAGAAAATGTCTTCTAATTTTCTAAAGTATTTCAACTTTTTTACATACAAAAGTGAGATATAAACATTCTACCCTTGGTGAAAGTGGGCTTATCTGTTCTGGATCTTTCATTTCAACAGAGACTGTGACTGAAATTGATTAAGGATAATCAGCCTCATAGACACCTACCTGAATTTGAAATACATCTCTCTCATTTGCTCATTCATTCAGTCCATAAATATTCATCATACCCCTGCTGTGTGTATGGCACTATTTTAAGTACCGGGAATAGAAGAGGGTGTAAGATGGACATATCCATGACCTACTGTTCCTTTTCTTCTAGTAGGGAGATCAAGAAGTTACAAATAAGTAAGTAGTTGAATAATTTTATAAATATTTAGGGTTTGTCAAAAGCTTATATTTTATACTAGATCAAGATAATTTAAAATCACTCTTATAATGTCTAAATAGCATAGGGTTACTAGCTGAGGCTTTAAATTTGGATTCCCGGAGTATTTGAGCTGCCGCTAGTGATTGCTAGCCGTGTAACCTTGAGCAAGTGATTTAATCTCTTTTGCGTTTCACAGATGAAAGTAAACAATTCGAGGGTTTGTTTAAAAAATTAAACCAGATAATATATGTGAGGTGCTTCAGTCCATCCAAGATACAATAGTGTTCATAAATCCTGTTATTATTATTTAAAGGAATCTCTAAAATGTCACAAGATAACACTCGTAATAATAACATGAAAATTAGAAAATAGATTTTCAGTCTTGTCTAAAACATGTAAAGCAACATTTTATTTTCCCTCTTGTTTCCTTCACATCTTAGTCTAAATGGAAAAGAAATGATTTGATATTGGAAAGGCCATGAATATGTGGGCGGTGGCAGCAGCTGTTTTGGCTCCAGCATGATCCAATGCATTGCATACAATTTAGTTAACTTACTCTGACATGAATAAAAGTCTGGCATCTTGAAATATCATTCCTATATGATTCGTATGCTCCAAAGAAAACGAAATCAAGGTCAAAAAATATCATTCTCATCCATCTTGAATCACAGCTTTANGGCTAGAAAATGCTACCAATCACAAAAACCCAGAAAAGAAATAAAGTCTAATGTAAATTACAAATGATAGGGTGTGATTCCTTAGTCGAAATCGAGTAAAGAGTGGCGAAGAGCATTGAAAGATTCATCACCAAGTGTCAAATGTGATTACACAGATGGCAGGGAGGATCCATCACACGAAGGTATACGAACTGGAAGCAGCTTGATGACAGAGTTTTCATAATTTGTGTTTATAGTCTTCTGAGTTCTAAAGAAAGCTTAGAAGGGTGATGAATTTTTTAACTATAAAGGATTTCAAGGGGACATCTCCTTGATTTGTTCACAAGTGAGGCATAGGAGCTCATGCATGATCTTCTAGAATACAAAACAGAAATGTCTAAGGTGTATCTGGCTTAAAGACATGACATTTCTGCTCTGGGGGTAAATAATATTGGGTGCGCAGGGAGGGATGAGGATGGGGAGAATCCTAGTGGACTGTGTGTGTAAGAGATGCTGGGGAAGGAAAGGAGGCGCTCTCAAGCACGAGACTGCAACAAAATTACAATAAAATGTTGTGCTCAGGGATATAATGTTAGGCATAATTCACACTTGAATGTGAGTATCAGCTAACATATTGTGCCATGTAAAATCTTGTAAAAATGACTCAACGTCTTCAAGGTTACACATAGTTGATTAGGAACAATAATACTGCTTCATAGACCTGTGAAGAATAAATGAGTTGATGTATCATAGCCTCAGAGTATAATGAGTCTCATATAGCAAGCTCTACATAAGGTGTAGTTACCATTACTATTGTTATTAGCATTATTATTATATAAATGGATGTGGTGGAAGCACCATGGCCAGTTTGCCTCCTTCCTAGCAGTTAATGGGCTGGTCCTATAAACTGGAAGCAACATATTCAGTCCTGAATATAGACCTTTCTCCAAATATTTAATAGAGGCAGAGTCTGTCATTTCCCCTCTAAAATGTCTTAATTTAAAAATGCCTGATCTGACAGCAGTTATGTAAGGCAGTTTCAAAAGCCTGCCTGCTGGAGGACTAGCTCTTTAAGGGCTATGCCTGAAGTCTGGAGCTGGCCTGATAAGATGATGCAGGGAGCAGTTCTATTCCAGAGGAATCAGTATCTGACAAGCATCTGAAGTCCCAACTTGGCTCTCGACTGAGGTCTAATCATTTCCCTGATTGCTTTCTAATAGCTCCGAGATGAAGCCCAGAGTGCTTCTGGCAGGCCTCCCTGCACAGGAGCATGGAGGGTGCTGCACAGGTGACTATGCTGGCCCCTGGCTCATAGAATGCCTGGCTCAGCAGTGAAACCAGCAAAAGGCACGGTGGCCAAGATGAATCACTTCACATTTCTTAAATGAAAGAGTCTGTAATTCCCAACGGTGGTTTCATTTCTCATCTTAAAATTGTAACATTTCCTTTCTAATTCTATTTTATTTCCTGGGATTTTAACTTTCCATTTGGGAAGAAATATATAAACCATTGTAGATATAGATCATAGTACATTATTTTCAAAGAGAAGTTGACATGTAACTTTCATACAAAAACATTAAACAAGGGCTTATATGTGCTATATTCCTACTAAAGATACATGTTAAATTTTCTCTTAGGACATAAATGTATTTGAGTAACAATGGCACAATTTCACTGGGGATCCAGAGCGACTTCTGGTAATAGATTCTATCACTGACAAATCCATTTCAAGGATCTTGGGAGACCCACCAAGACACTTGGATGATTTGATTAGGTTGAATAAGAAGCCACTTTTGTGCTTTCATTTTATGTGTCCCCCAAGGTTAAAAGATCACTGAGTCACACTTTCTAAAAGCCCAGAAATAAAGAAAAATCTCTTTCATGTCATGCTTGTCAGATCAAATTGTAAATCTTCCACTATGGGAAATTGCACTGTTACTATCACAAAATAATTTATTTATTCTCAACCTACATCGTTATCATTAATAGCTTCCTCCAAATTAGATAATAAACCATAATCCCAGCTTTCCAAAGCATTTAATACTATCAGATGAATTAAATTTTTTTTTTCACCAGGATTTCTAAAAAGTAAAATAAAAGTCTTTTGTAAAAGCCACAGAAATGCTTTTCGTTGCAATTTGATTATTTTGCCACGTTTGGGATCCTCAAGAATATTTACTTCATATAGATCTTAATTATTATAGCATAGCCTTTTTGTGTGTGGTTTTCCAATAAGAGGGTTTCTGCTGTTTTCAATCTGAAGCAGAGAGCTCTCACAGCCTTAGTTTTTGATTACTTGTATATAGACGTGGCACAAGTGACTATAATTGTTCATATTCTTTCACTGTCTTTACTGCAAGAAAAGTCCTAGTGAAACATCTTATTGTACTGCAAGATCTCAGATTGTTGGGGATTAACTTGCAGCATAGCCCATAATTGGGTTTCATTAACAGTGGGTATGAATGTCCCTGGAGGCACACTGTTTAGATTTATATACACAGAATGAAACTCTTTTGAGCTACCAGTGAATACTTCCTTGGCTACTGGAGTCCTCCACGGAGATTAAATGAGTGTTGTAACTCCTCCACCTTTTATATGTCCCCACTTATATTCAAGTAGAAAGAACTTACAATACGTCAGAAATACCATACTCCTACTTTCTGGGGAAAAATTAAGAGCAACAGCTCACTAATTTCAGCAAAAAGAACAAAATGGCATGGGATTTTCTAATTTTCACAAAGGAAAGTTTACCTTCAGCAATATACCAATCACAGCCAAATATCAACTGATCAAATATAGGCTATTTTATGTGACAACCCATTTCCAGTGTTCATGAGGGTACTTAGCAAATAGCAGGGGCTCAGAAAACACTTGTTACCTGAAAAAGTGGATGAATGAGCAAATGTGGTGAGCATCTGTTTTCAAAAGCCTTCTGAAACCCCAAATCAGAGGGATGTTTCAGTTTCCATAAATAAACGTCACATCACTCACAAGTATTTCCTAGGCTGCATTTGATGTATTTTTTGAATATTTTTTCCCCAATGCAGAGCTTGCAGGTTGACTTTTATTCATTCATTCATTTATCCATAAATATTTGCAAGTTCCTACTAGTGTAAGAAACTATGTTAAATGCTGAAAACTCAGTGTTGAATAGAATACTCATGATGCCTATCCTTATGAATCTTAAATTCTAACAGAGGAAGAACAGGCATCAAAATAATTTATGAATTTGTATTTGTGATGGGGGGAGGTACATGGAGGCATATACAAAAGAAACCAACATAATCTACGAAAAACATGGAAGAAGGCATAAAAAAGCATAGCACAATGTAATAGCTGAATAACCGTCAATGTGGCTGGAACACGGAGCTGGAGGTTGACCTGGAAATGAGGACTGGCACAAAGATGCTCAGGGTCACATCCTGCACAGCCTTTAAGGTAAAGCTGAGAACACTGTGTATTACACTGTGTCATTACAGCAGTGCAAATATGTTAAACAATTAAGGAGCATCAGGTCATTTATTAATAAGGTAAAACAAAAATACATCCTCTTTAAACCACCCAAGAATCAGATGCAGCAGTGGACTCAGTGGGGAGTTGGGATGCTATTGCATTAGTTGAGGCAAAAGAATTTGAACTAAAAAAAACTAAAAAGAAGAGACAGTTTAAAATGAAACTTAGTGGCTGTGGTTGGAAGAATATGGTCTCAACATGGGAATATGGGAATAGGCTTCTCATATTTCTAGGAGTTTTTGTTAGATGGATCCTAACCATTAACAAAGAAGGAACTTAATGGAACCTAAATACATTAAACTTAATGGATTATGATATTTGTTAAAAAATCAGGTGAGATATTAGATAGACTTGTGTATTCAAGCAGAGATCTCAAGATAGGGCTGTTTTTGTGATTTACCTGGTTAGTACATCACTGAAGCTGAGGAGGCAAAACAAATTTTCTAAGGAGAATCAGTAGAATAAAAAGGGATAGAACTGAGCTTTGAGGAACTCCATGGGTAATGGGGATTTGAACAAGCTGGCAAAGTACACCTTGGTAGCAACTGATCCCCGTGCTGGACTTCAATTGCGTGGCTTTTCATAGATGATTTGAAGACACAATTCATTGTGGTCTTGACTGGAATCTTGACGAGTTTTATTTAAACAGCAGATATTAAAAAATGCATTGTTTTTCAAAAAACCTGTTTTCTGAATTTCTAGGCTTCTCAATGTTGAAGCTCTAAGAAAGAAAAGAGAAAATTATTGTTCAAATTATCTATGGACACTTTTCTGTGATTCTAACTAATTTCTAAGTCATGCAGAGCCCCATGACCCAATGGCTTGTTGTGGCCTCTTCTGGTGCTTTATGGTAAGTTTGCTGCGTACAGGAATTTTCTTGTTTGATTTTCTCTACAATTAAAGATGCAAACTTATATGGAACAATAATTATATAAAATTTTCTCTTAGATATCTTCCCGAAATCAGAGGACCAGGAAAATCTCACTTTGGATTTTTTTTAAACTTCTATAGTATTTTAAATAGACCAGTAAATTTGTTCATAGTATACTGTGCAATATGTGTTTTTATTAAATATTGTTAATTTCAACACAATACAACGTATTTGTAAAGTCTATAAGAGTCTCTCAGCCTCAACATTGTGTGTGAGTGGGGCATTCCCTACCCTCATTGCATTAGCTGCCAGTAGCAATCCACTACACCTAGTCATGATCACCTGAGATGGTTTTAGACATTCTCCAAGTATCCATTTGGGGAATTAAATTGTGCCCAGTTTCGAGCCACCAGTATAAAGAAAATGATCAAAGGCACAGCAGTATCTTCCCCTCCCTGCCCCAGCCTAAGACAATTATCACTGTTATCACCCGTGTCTCTCCCATCCCTTAGTCTTCCTCAAAAATCGTAAACCAGATACTTGAATTGTCTTTACTACCTTAATTTTGTTCATACTTGCTTGGGGTTTCTTTTTATTTTCAGTACATCTAAAAATTTTCAAACACATTTTCTAATTGTGTATGTTTTTATAATGTATACATATTGAATCATATTAATTACATTACTCTGTGACTGCCTTTCTTCAGTTAATATTCTTCCTGAAATGTAGCAACATGACACGTGTAGCTGGATGTCACTCATTTGTACTACTGGATAGCTTTACATGGTATGAAAATACCATAATTACTCATGCTGTAATAGACACTTGGTCTGTTTCTAGATTTTTGGTGTTATAGTGTTGTTGCAAGAAACAGGTTTGTCTTTATATCTTGAATATTTTGAAGTTTCTCTAGAGTAGTGGTCCTTAAGTTGTGGCAAATTTATCTTTCCAGGGACATTTGGGAATGTTTGTAGGCATTCCAGATTGTCTTGGCTGGAGAGTGTGACCAGCATCTAGTTGGTAGAAAGCAGGGATACTGTTAAACATCCTTCAATACACACAACAGCCTCTACTCCAGCAAAGAATTCTCCAGCCCAAAATGTCATTGGGGCCACTATTTAGAAACCCATATCTAAGGCATTTCTTAAGAGCTGATTTGCTGAGTGGCAAGATACATTCCTTTGAACTTTGTGGAAATGCCTAAAAGCTTCTCAAAGAGGTTATTATTTACATTCTTACCAGCAGTGAATAAGACATACTCTTCATCATACGGTAACATAATATTCATATTCTTCTATAAGACTTATAAAATTTAACCAGCATTTCAGTGACTAATAAAGTTACTTATGTTTTGTTTTCAGTAAAAGACCTATTATTTCTATCAGATTATTTGCTTCTTAATGTTTTGTAAATGCTATGTACATATTTTGGATACTGATTTTTCTACTTTATAGTCTCCATGTTTGTATGGTATCTTTTCATTTTCATTACGGTATTTTTTAAATAAGCACTAGTACTTAATTTTATGGTGTTGAATTTATTAATCTTCTCAATGATTTATGTTCTTCATATTTTATTTAATAAATCTCTCACCTTAAGGTCAAATGACATGTTTTAATATTTATAGCTTTTCCTTATAAGTCTCTAATGCACTGTAAATTTATTTTTTATATTGTACATGATGGAATTCTGATTTAGTTCATTTTCTGTATGGAGAACTAATTGCTCTACCATCATTCATTAATTGTTTTCTCCTAATATGCAATGCTGCCTTCATTATTTACTAACTTTTATATTTTCATTGGTCTCTTTGAGGCTCATTTTTCTGTTCCAGTGCCTTTTCTGTCACTCAGCCAGTATCACTCTGCATTTCTAGAACTATTATGATTCTCATTGCATTGTAGCACACCCCCTTCACCCACCTTGTGCTTCTGCTTCAGGACTAAGTTTTGTCTTCTAGGCTTTTAGTTCTTCTACATTATACAGAAGCAGTTTGTAATTTCCAGTCTCCCAAAACTTATCTTGTTATTTTAATTGGAATGTATCAAGTAATTTTGGAAAATTTTATATTTTAAAATATTGAATCTCCCTGTTCATCACTGCCACACCTAATGTATCAAGAAATTCTGTTGTCTCTAACTTCAAACTCCATCACTAACTCTATATTGTTACCCTGTTCTAAGCTATTATTACCCCACACCAATGTTATGACAATGTTTTTCTGAATTTTATTCTGGTTTCCATAGTGAGCTTGTTTCTTTTACTACAACATTAAATTGTGTCATTTTATTTAGTCAAAATTCTTGAGGGTCCCCCATTTCATTCTTAATGAATGCCAAGTTCCTATTATCTAGAAAGGTGCAAGTGCATGGGCCCAGGGAATTTCTCATCACATACTATTCTCTCCCCATCACTCATCTTTCAATCTGCACTGTCCTTCCTGTTCTTCCTAATGATGAGGGCTTGATCCAGTTAGGCTCAGGGTCTTTTAGTTCTTTTGTTTCTGCTTGGCACTTTTTTTCCCTAGATAACTTCATTGCTATTTCCCTCACTATGTTCATACATTGAATGTCACTACTCATTGAGTTGTTTCCTATTTAAAATCCCTACCTCACTCCATAACATTCATGATCCCACTACCTTACTCTGTTGTCTGTTTTGTTATTGATGTTTTGTTTTGTTTTCTCCATTATATTTAATATCTTCTAATATAAAATTTATGTGACTTTGTTATTTAAGCCTAAAGTAACATAGTCCTCATTAGAGTGGCTAGAATATTTTGTTCACTGGGTGCTTGTTATCATAAAAGGTGCTCCACAATTATTTTTTTAATTAGTGAGCAATGGAGTAAATATATTTGGAGTATATATAATATAATGTTGTAAATATATTACCAATAATTATTTTGAGAATATATGAAAACAACAGCTGAACTATTTAAAGCAATTTTGTTGTTTTGAGATCACTCCAATTATCCCATAGAATTGATGTTTACAGTCTGTTACAATAAGCGTATAATTGGACCTTCCCAGTCTTAAAGCCTGAAGCTTGTATTTGTCTTACCTGAATTCCTTCTTCAGGAAGCTGATTGTAAGGTTCCCAGACCATATCAAGGAACTGAAACTCTCCAGATCATTATATCCAGACCAGAAAACAGACCCCTCATCCCTCCTGATTCTCTTACCACTTCCTAATTCCTCCTTACTTGCAGGTATTTACATTTCTTCCCTGCTATAAAATCCCTTAATGTTAGTGGTAAGGGAAGTGGATTTGAGACTGATCTCCCATCTACTTGGCTGCAGACCCTGATTAAAGCCTTCTTCTCCAGCAATACTCATTATGCTAGTGACTGGCTTTCTGTGAGCTGAGCAGCAGGACCTAGACTGAACCCTAGTGTTTTGGTAACAATTTCTCAGTCCTTACACTGTTTTTTTTTTTTTTTTTNTTTTTTTTTTTTTTTTTTTTTTTTTCCTTCTCTTATTGTATAGCTGGAGTGCTACTGCAGTGCTTAATCAGAAAGATAAGGGCATTCATATTTGTAATTTCCAGATCTTAAAAGGAATGCATTAACACTTATCAGTAAATATATGGTTCTTGCTACAAGCTATATTGTAAATATCCATTACTAGGTTAAAGTATTTTTCTTTGTTCCTGTTTTGCTCAAAGTTGACATCATGAATTTAGATGGCATATTATTGAATAATTTTTTCTTCTATGTAGAAAACTATACTATATTTTCTCAGCCTTACAATCTAAAAAAATCTGAAAATATATATTAATCTGGAATTTATTCAGTAATATTTCTTTTAGGATTTTTAAAATAATTATCCATTTAAAAATAATACCTGTGGTTTTGCTATTTATATTGCGACTTAGGTTTGTTTGTTTTTGTGTTTATTTAAGTATAGATCATCCTTGACTTACCATTTTTGGACTTTACAATGGCTTGAAAATATTAATTAGAAATTGTACTTTGAATTCTGAATTTTGGTATATTTTGAAGCTAGTGATATGCTGAAGGCTAACACTCTCACAAAGTGAGCCACAGCTTAGTCAGCCATATGGTCAGGAGAACCAATGCCTGATGCTCTCAAAGGAACTGTGCACTACTGTGAGTGTTCTGAGCATTTCAAGGCAGGCTAGGCCAAGCTGTAATACTTAGCAGGCAAGGTGGATTAAACGCTCTTTCAACTTATAATGTTTTCAATTTATGATGGGTTTATTGGGAAGCAACTCCATCAAAAGCCGGAGAGCATCTGTATGGTCTGCAATTTTTTATTAGGAATAATTTATTTCTTCAAAGTTTTTGAAACTCAAATAAATGTATGATCTGGAGACATCTTTCTGGGAAAATTTTTAATTAATTTTAAAAATTCAATGCCTTCCATGGTTACTAGTTGATTCAGCATATCTATATTTTCTTGTTATTTTTAGCAAATAACATAAGATTAAAATTTAGCCCAGAGTTGTTGATAACATCTTATAATCATTTTTAATATCCATATTATTTATATTTCTATCCTCTTTTTTTATTCCATATTATGTGTTATTTGTTCCTTCTTTCTCTCTTCTTTTCTTTTGGGAAGTTTTCCATAGGCTTGTCATTGCTATTTGTATTTTCAAAAACATAAGAACATATATTTACTATGTTAATCTCCTCTATTATATGATTATTGTCAATATTATTAATTTTAGCTTATTCATTTACATGTCTTTATTTTTGGGGATTAAGTATTTTTTATCTTTCAAAGTTGGAATGATTAAATCATTAAAATTAGTTTTCTAGCCTTACTAATGTAAGTACTTAAAGATTGCATGTTTTCTTCAATGTACTCTCTTAAAAATTTCATGAATTTGAATCTGAGGTGCAGTGAGCTAAAATAAAACTCCCATGGAGGCCCTGTAGCTTATAAGTAGCAGAACAACACGTGGCTGTAGGCAGCCTTGTTCAAGAGTTTGCACCCTTAATCACCAATCTATGCTATTTATCATCCATCAAGTGAAAATGTTTACCAATTAATTTTACAGTATATCCTAATGTGAACACTCAGGTAAGTAATTCTTCTCAGCAAAGTAAGTGCTTATTGTAAAAAAAGGAAACGAAAGTATTCTTATCCAATTGATTCTACATAGCATCAACCTTAAGATCTCTTTCAAAGGTTATTCAGTGAAACAAATATTGTATTAATTTACAACATATGTTCTTTAATTGGAATTTGATAACTGGTTTATATGTATATTAAAATTCATTTTCTACTTATCTTTTTTCTTCATAAGTTCTTGTATTTACTTCTCATTTAGAAATGACATTAACTATTAATATTTTTTAACATAAACTTCACATATAGCCATTTGTTGCTAAATCTCATATTTAGGAGGAGAAAATGACTTAGATAAGTGATGGTACAAGAAATTAAAGTTATTGTTCATTATCCTATTTGTCTATATTATGTATTGACAATGCAATAAAATATTCTAGACTTGGTAAACAAAACAAAACCATAAATATAATAGTTTCAATTTTGTTTTTGTCAGCAAATTGCCTTGAGTTATTTTTAATTTTCCTAAAACTAACAACTTTTTATATTATTCAATAAATAAATCTCATCTCCCTTCAATTAAACTATTCAATCTATTGTAGTTTATAAGATCCACATATCAGAGGCTAAAATTAAAAAAAAACCAACTTCAATTAAAAATACAAAGTGATTTGGACATTCTAATTGGCAATTAGAACAGAAAACAAAACTATTTAGAGTTTATACTAAAGCTCCATTATACATCTATTAAGAGAAATCTACATATGCCGTGGTTGGCATGGTATCCAGAAAACTGAGACAGATAAAAATATGAAAATGTGCACTGAATAATCAATCTCACTTAATAAGAAACTTAATTAAAGATCACATTCTATTGTACAAAGAACAATTATCCAAGTAGGTCCTATTTTAAGAATTATTGAGCTTAACCAAGTGCTTTTAATTCAATGTTGGGACAGAATTTTTCTAATCTAATGCATCAAATTTTCTTCTTTGATTAGATGAAAGCACCCTAAAATGATCAAATTGTGTGTGTGTGTGTGTGTGTGTGTGTGTGTGTGTGTGTGTGTGTGTGGTATGTGATTCAGGCCTCATTTCAAGAAAGAATAATTTGCTTGTTTCTGCTGATATGATTTCATTCCTTAGTTTTTATTATTTTGGAACATTCTAACAGATTTGTTTCTGTAGAGTAAAATATTATATGATTTAAAAAGATTCATAGTGCATAATGATTTGGGGACATTCCTATATCCTCAGTGTATAACCATATACTATAATATTAAATGTAGCATCAAACTTTAGAAGTTCTCACAGTCATGAAGACAAAGAGCCAAGCCATGGTAAACTGTGAAGCATTAAAACTCAGCTAATGTTTAGTGCCTCTACCCCATAATTATCAAGTGTATTTTTTAAGAATTAACTTTAATTTGTTTATCATCATGGGAATATGCCAGAATCTGGGATGCAGAGGTAAAAATGACATTGTGCCTTTAAGGAGTTATACCATTAATCAATAGTATGTCCTGCTTGTTTCTTCAGGGGAGAATATGGAAAAGAGCCTTACTCCATCAGTGACTAAAAGATGTCCAAGAGGGGTTAACAGGCTTTTAGTTGATCTGATATTTGAGGAAAAATCAGGGTGTCTTTTCAGAAGAACTGAGCTTGAGGGAGATCAAGACTTGGAAGAATGGTTTTACTTTGGTATTTTTTACAGAGAAAATTGAATAGTGCTGGCTACATTTCTGTGAAAGATCAAAGGGGATAAAAAGTTTAACCTTGGTTTTTATTTACTTATATGGAGTGAGGAAAGCAAAGTATGACATTAAATAAAAGTTGCTGCTGCAATGCATGAGACCTTGCCTGTTATAAATTTACTATTATAGTATAGCTGTTTTCAATTGTAATTCCTCAAGGATTACATATATTTTTGACTGCTTCTTTGTTTATATAGTAGGCTGCCAGGAAACCTGTCATCAACTTATCTTACAAGAATCTTCACTTCTCTTCAACACCCTGCACACCAGCCAGAGAAGATCTGTCCTTACTCAAATTGCTATTTCAAAATTTTATCGTTTCATCTACAAGGCTCATTATAAGTGTCTATTAATAATCCATGATTCTTTCCTGGTTTCTCCCAACTGGAAATAACATATGCCTCTGAAATTTTATGCTAATCTGTGTGAAATACCTCAAATTCATTGAACTTTGTAAGTTTTCAGAACACGTGAAAAATGAATATGATCTAAAACGCGTGTGACCATGCTGTTTCCTTTCTGCATAGCTGTCAAAAATCTCTACTTCCCACTTAAACGGGAAGTTCTACTCTGTGTAGAGATGGACCCATGATCAAGTTTCAGTCTGTCCTGAAAACGCTGATCTTTATACTTTCTTCACTGCTAGTGCACACTCTTCCCAGGATGAATTCCTTGAACCTCTTCCACACCAATCTGTGTTACACACCACTTTAAGACTTACTCTGGATGTTAACTGTGGAGGAATAAGCCTGGTCTTTAAACTCTCAGCTGAACGCAAAGACTAATAAGTCAAGACAAGGTCATGTGGAAACTTTTATTTCCCTATATGTATGTGAGTCTGTGACAACTCATTTTATATAGCAAAACTGTAATTTCCATAATTTACACAAGACTAAAGTTAGACATCTAATTCCATCAGTGGCTTATTTTCCCATGCCTGCAACAAACTGTGAAATGAGGTGTAAAATTGGATAAATTTTAATGTCCCTTGTACCTCTTAACATTCTAGATTCTCAGCTATTTTCCACATTGTTACGAGGACAAGAACATTTTTGAGAGCAGGTGTCTGAAGTGTGGAGCTGGGGAGGAGTGAAAAGAACTGTGTGACATTTAGAACGCTGTAATTGGTAATGTCACCTATTTTAAATATGATTATGCATAGACATTCACTTTGTACTTCCAGTGTGCCAGAAAGGAATAGCGAGGAAAGCAGAGGTGATCTCTACTTGGCGGTTCTCTAGTTTATTTGGGGAACATTAGCCTGTCAGAGCGCAGGATTTCTGGGTGCTAATGAGTTTGTGCAGCACAGACTCACAGTTCCATAGGCGGAGCAACTGCTACCACATTAAGGTCTCTAAGAAGAAATAAAAATTTCAAAGTAAAAATATCTTCTCCTTGTCCTCAATTAACCCCAGAAAAATCAGATAGAAACAAAGTTTAATATTGGAATTTAGTGTACTCATGAATTAGTAGGAAATATTTACTTACTGAGTTAAGATTCCTCAAGGTAATGCAAATATCTGCCCAAATGACCTCAAATAATCTTCATAAACTCACATTAGGCTAGGAACAGGCAAAAGATGCTATTTTCACTTGCTTAGAAGCTCCATAAGGTTGACCACCCACACCTTCCTTATTCAAGAAACAATACTTTCAAGAAAGTTTTATAAGAAAGTACTCACAGGACAAGCCAGTAAGAGTGGGCAGGGAAGAGAAGCCAAGAAAATATGCAGTTTTTACCCAAGTCTCTGTCTGAACCATTTCCCATTGGTGAACTCTGGACTGTAAATTCTACCTGAAAGTGTGACTCAACTCAGGGAAAGAGATCTGGCTTTTTATGTGATCACATAAACATGACATTAACTGAAGACCATGGTGGCGAGGTGAAACGGGAAAGAGAGAAGTTTCCAAGCATTTTTGAATCTCTGCTTTTATGAACCGGAAAATCTCTCCAGTAACCTACAGACCTTCCTTTAATGACAGTTGCACACAGGCCATGAGAAATAAAATAACCCCAAACCTAGAGGAGGCGTTCACAGAGTGATCAAAAGCAATCCAAGGAGATTTGAGTGGAATGCTAATGATATTCCTATGGAAGTCCGGTGTGCACACTATTTATTCAATAAAGCAGGCATCTGATGCACATTTTTAGAGTAATAAGTGCCAACTTTGAAATTTATGTTGAAAAGTGTCTGTGATAGCTAATTTTATGTCAAGTTGATTGGGTCACCAGCTAACGAGATATATAGTCAAACATTTTTCTGGATGCTTCTGTAAGGGTATTTCAAGGATTAGATTAACATTAAAATAGGCAGACTACCTACAGAAGATTGTCCTGAAGGTGGGTGGGCCTCAACCAATCATTTGAAGATACGAAGAGAGAGAAAATGTTGACTGTCTCCCATGAGGAGAGAATTCTTCTCGCCTGACAACATTTGAATTGGAACATCAGCTTTCTTCCTGCCATTAGATTAAAACAGAAATGTTGGCTCTTCTGGGGATGAGTCTTTGGGCCTGCAGGCAATAACTTCACCATTGGTTCTCCTGCTTCCTAAGCCTGGGACACAGACTGTAAGCACACCATCAGCTCTCCTAGGTCTCCAGCTTGCCAGCATTCCCTGCAGATCTTGGGACTTGCCAGGCTTCATAAGCCTCTTCTTATTCACGAGCCTCTGCTAAGCCTATTCTTTATGATATATTGCTAATCCAATCCCTGTATGTTCTTGTCATGTTTTCATTACTATAACTTTAGCAAAACCAGATGACCACACATTAGAGTTTAAGATTCTTGAGAGGATAGGCACACCAAGGGACTATTATGGTGACTCTCAGGAGTATACTATTAAGAGACTAAAATATACTTCTTATCAGGAGTCCTTCAAGAATCAAAACAGTTAAAATCAAATATATTAACAATGATCCAGATCACAGTAATATAATCTGGATTAAGTAGTAGGGTTTTCAGGACCAGATTAATATATGATCCAAATATATTAACAATGATCCAGGTTTCTCACAACTTGAGTTCTGACCGTATCAGACGTGTTTCTCCCAGTGCAGCCAGAGGTTAGCTATTACATGCACTCCCCTCTTCATCTGAAAAGGAGTCCAAAGCAAGATAACTAGAAAAAGTTTGCTGAGCAACGATAGCCTTTGAAGTATACTCCGTTATAGTAGATAAAGTTTGAGACTGATTTCTATTCTCCTTTACATTTATATAAAGGAGCCAGGAAGAAGCATTCTACCAAAAGACACCCATGTAGATGGAGTTATGCTTGTCGGAAAATCTTTTTATTCTATAATGCAAATTAAGAGGTGTAGAAATTGTAGTTCTTTCCCAGTTATGAAAATATAGAATTGCCCATGTGTATGGTTGATCATTAAATTCTGCACTGAAAAAAATATATCTAGAAGGGCAGGAAAAGCAGTTTTCTGTGGGATGCCTTGTGTGTTAGGGTCATCAGCAGGAAAGCACCAGTGATACTTGTCTTAGTCTCCATTATCAAATCAATGCACGATCACACTTGGAATATCGGTGAAATTTTTAGCAGGGTGAGCCAGGGTATCTCTAACATTATCTAAGGATTTAGGTTTAACATGATATTCTTGCCAATTCTGCTATCCAGTATGCAGTGACAAGTAGCTCTGTTGAGAATGAGAGCATGAAAAGGCCAATGACCCATTCCATTCTACAGTCAGGCATTCTGAACAGAGAGTTTGAGTGGGAGGACCCTACGCAGCTGCAGATGATGGCATTACTGACGCTGGGGCAGGGCTCTAGCCGACATCCTACAAGCATCTGAGAAAGCAAACTTGTACAGATAGTTACAGATTGTGAGGCCGATTCTCTGCAAGTTGTATTTCTGAATTCTTAATATTCCCCATTATGACAGAAAAAATGGGAAAATATTCTACATATGGGAAAGTTTCCACATATGAAAATCAAAATAGTAAAATGTAAGTCCTAAAGCCTGTTTACTGGAAACTTTAGACATTACATTTAGCAAAATTTATCTGAGCAAAGAATGATTCATAAATCAGAAAGCACTCAGAACCAGGAGAGCTTCAGGCAGCTCCACCCAGTCACATGGGCAGGGAGTATTTATAGACAGAAAAAAGAAGTGTGATGCAGAAAGGCTTGACTGGTTATGAATCAGGACTTGTCTGATTAGGGCAAGTTGTGGTGAGGCAGCGGCTTCACATGAGCAAGACTTGATCAGTTCACAGCCTGTAATTGGCTGAAGCTCTGCTGCTGTGATTGGCTGAGACTCAGGTACTTGTTATAAGAACATACTCTTACGTAAGGTTGAACATTGAATATACTCTTAAGTTAGGTTGAACATTGTTTACCTATTAAGAATGCAGTTCACTATGTATGATGGCAGCTTTAGGTCAGATTTAATTTAAATTAACAAGTTCAAGCCTAAGAAAAAGAGTACTATTAACATTTTTACATTTTTTGAAAGGTAATTCTGTGACATAGAACATGAATTAATTTAATTAACTAAACATGTTATTTTGATGCAATATTTTCCCTCTGAGATTTCCCCAAACTGTCAAAATTGATTTCTTAGTCCTCACAGCATTCCACATGAGCTATATATTCTGATTTTAAATGCATCTCAGTTAACTGCAATGCCATGATTTATCAAAGAAAACAGAAAAGTATTAATAATACAAACTCGTGTAGAAAGCAGTCAATGCCCCCTGATCCCACATTTTATGGATGAATGACATTCTATGGAATGATTCTCTTTTCTTCTTAAAAAGAGAAGTTCTCCACCGATAATCACATAAATCCCTTGTGATTTTAAAATTTAAATTGCCAAGTGCTAATAGAGAACGTAGTCTTATAGCCTGATCATCCTTAGTGCTTTTAGTTAAGAATATTTTGTTATGTAGGTAGTTGGTTGTTTAAATAACTCATGGCGTGTCCATGTCGTTGAGAAATACAATCCACGCTAATATTGACTAACGGCTTCCTACATGCTAGACCCTGGCCTAAGGATTTTACCTCCTAACTCATTCATCCTCTTAATAACATTGTACAGGATGGGCTATCATTATTTATTTTTCTGTAAACTACCTTTAAATTTTATATGGTATACAAAAAAGGTAAATAACATAAAAAATAATGTGCATCAAATTGAGCTGTACTCCTAAGTCTCAGTTCTCTGCCTACACCAGGAATCTAGACCACAGGGGAAAGTGCTGGAAATACCCACAAAAATGGTGACAATGACTACATCAGAGTGTGGCTGTCACAAGGCGCTCAGCTTTCTTTACCTTGGTCAACACCAGAGGATCTACTCGTTAATGAGCTGTCAGAATTTTTGTGGTAATCAGCCTGATAAATGTTTGGATTGGTGATCTCAGTACTAATTTTATGACACTCCAACTATGAGAATTGGCCAAATATGTTCTTCACCCTTAGATGAGTAGACTATAAGAAACTAGCAAGATAGTAAGGCCTAATATCTGTCTGTCCCTTCAGTCTGGGGTTCATATTAGGGCTCTCCAGAGAAATAATAATCAACTGGATACAGATGTTAGACAGAAAGATAGGTAGGTAGGCAGATAGATAGTCAGAAAGATGGACAGATAGACAGATGATAGATGATAGATAGATAGATAGATAGATGACAAATAGATGATAGATAGATAGATAGATAGATAGATAGATAGATAGATGACAGATAGATGATAGATAGATAGACAGATAAAGTGGGATAGAGAATGAGATTTATTAAGAAATTGGCTTGATTGTGGAAGCTTAGTAAATCCAAAACCAGCAGGATACTCCTGAAGGCTGGAGAATCAGAGAAGAGTTGCTTGCTGTCTGAGTCCAGAGGCCGCCTGCGGGCATAATTCTTCCTTGTTCAGGGGTAGTGAGTCTTTGTTCTAGTCAGGCCTTCATCTGATTAGATGAGGCCCACTTACACAATTGGGGGTAATTTGCTTAACTCAGAGTGTATTTAAATGTTAATTTCATTCAAAAACATTTTCAGAAAAACATCTAGAACGATGTTTGACCATATATCTGATCAGAGTGGCCAAGCCAAGTTGACGTATAAAATTAAACAATATAGGACCTATCTAGATAACAGGTCAGAGGATTTCTGCCTCGCTGATGCTGAATCCAAGGAAAACAGAATCTGGAGTACTGTGGATAGTATTTCCATTATCTTTTGTACAAGACTGCAATTGTAGCACATGAAAAGACAGAGTTGGCGCTTTGCAATATGTATCCATCGGGTTATATGAATTGTTTATGTCTACTTGGCAATAGCATACACCTGAATACACTGTGCAGATGCACCCGGACTGAGATTTGCTTTTATTTTAAACGAAAATTGAAATCGTGGGTATTAGACCACTCATGTCTACCACAACGTGGCAGCTAGCATTATTTAACAGGAAAACCAAGACTTATGCCAGTCAAATCGTTTTTGGAGAGTTTATGATACTTATTCCTGTTTTACAGATCTGGCAAGTGAGGTTAACCTAGAGAAGTTAGGTAAGTTGGCTAATGTATGAAGCCGATAAATAGAAGTAGCAAGATTTTAACACTGGCTGTAAGATGTAGCATCTACAGTCTTGTTAGAACTGCCTTTTATAAGAATATACACTGATAAGCGTAAGTATTCACAACAGATTTTTAAATCGTAATAGCAAGTTACAAAGTTTTATTAAATTAAAATCCAAAAATGTTAAGAGACATAATCTCTGTATCAAAGGGATTAAGCATATTTAAATGTTTTTATTCTCCTTTGTTTATTCTAAATTCATTATAATGGACATGTATGCCTTCTAATATCATCATATTAAATGAAAATTGCTTCAAAAATAAATGAGAGTGGTGCCAGTTTAAAAAATGTGCAAAAATGAGCCATAACCCCTTACTTTTTGTTATAGAAAAGCATTTCTAAAGTGTGTGAGAAGATGAGCGGTTAATATACGGACTTTTTTCTTGGGCAAGGTTTTGATTAATTACGGCAGCAGTTCCTGCTGAATATTTGTACTGCGAGGAGAGCTTCATTTTTTTAAGATAAGTGTTTAAATATTTTCTGCTGTAGATAGCCAGCAGCCAGGCAGGTACCTACTACTTGTGATACAGCTTGGCTCTGATTATAATTGAAAGTCCCAGGGTGAAGAGGACCATGGAAGGGCCCTTGCCCATGTGAATGTTCACTCACTGGGCCTTAGCTGGCATGTAAGAAAGGTCTTTCTTATATTCGCTCAGAGGAAGGCTTTAACTACAGAAAAACACCTTTGCCAAATGATTTATAGTCACTCAGTTTAATTTCAGGGATAGAAATATATTTCCTCACAGTTTTAATTCGTTTAACAGAATTATGTATGGTCGTCGGAGAAGGAAGTTGTTATTCCTAAACATGTGATTTGTCATTTATATTTTCCAATCCTTTGTTGATACAGAAAAACATTTCTCATGTACCCATAATTGCATGATTTCATATAATTATATGCTTAGAAACTTAACTGGATTCTTTGATACATTATAATATAGAAAAATTTGGAAAACTTTCCGTGACAGATGACAGCATCTTTGACCTTGACTTCAATCGCAGAGTGCTGTAGTGTGAAAACATGCTGACCTCGATTCCATATGTACCTTGTACACAATTCCTTAAAACAGAACTCAACATCATTATCCTTGATTTATACTTGGCTCCTTTTTTGGCATTGTTTTTCCAGATTTGTATTATACCTTTTCAATGTTTTCAGAAAATTTTGTCATTTATATACAGGAAAAAATATGTTTTTGGCTTACAGTTATATGAGGTGTTACAAATGCATAGGCTTGTGTCAATAACACCAAAGAAAGGATAAGAATAATTGCAGCCCCCCAAAAATTCCTCATAGAGCCCCTCCCCTTACCCTTGCTAACCATTGATCTGTTCTGTTTCCATATTGATTTTTCATTACCCAATTGCGTTTATTTTGTGCTGTTTAAATTTTTCTTAGATCAGGCATAGGTAGAAGAAAAACACAAAATAGATGGAAATAAACTCAGAAGGGCTTTGCATATGAACTTGAGACAAAAATACATGTTACTTGCCACAGAGAACAACCATAAAATGAATGCAAGTGTCTTGACTCCACCACAGGTTCCAAAACTTGATTAAAATTGTTATTGGCATTGTAGTTCCATAATCCTGCAATCACATGTAATCACCTTAATGTGTTGAATACAATGTACAATTATTGTTGCTGTTGTTTAAAAGATATTTCTGAGATAATAGTGGGTTTACATTCAGAACGTTGTAAGAAATAGACAAAGACATCACGTGTACACTTGTGTAACATAAGGCATAACGAAGTTGACATAGCTCTCATAGGCCAACTCGACAAGAGGAAAAGTGGAGTGAAAATTGAGAAACCTGCTAGCTATAATAGGGAAGAGGAATTTTATAAATTTATCTCAGTGAAATCTTCATCTGCCTGTAAAATGTCTTACCCTGCATATGTTTGCATGCATAAAGAAAAAAAAAAACTGTCACAGTACTGCAAAGCAAAAGTAGAATCTACTGGATGACTTAAATAAAAAAAAAAAAATTAACACTTTGTAGCCTAACAGAATCTTCTTAGTCACTCTGTAATTGAAATACTTGAGTAATTTGAATATTTTAATAACTTTACTTATTGTATTTGACAAGAACTCACTCTTTGACCACGCGTTAGTCAGGCTTGTCTGAGCCTTCTCAAAGAGGCCTTTGACCTTAGCCTCCTGAAAGGCCTTGCCGAGCCCAGATTTTAGCAAAAAGTCCCACCATTCAATGGAGAAAAAAAATCTTGGCTCACTTGTTAAAAATCAGTTGTCCATAAATGTATGAGTTTATTTTTAGATTCTCAGTTCTTTCAATTATCTAAACATCCACATTTATACATCATACACTGTTTTTTTCTTTTTTATCCAAATTATTTTATTCTTATTGATTTTCTTTTTCAATTTTTAGCTTAAATTGAACATTGTTAAATTGTGTAGCTTTGTGCTAACTTTTGAAATTGAAAAGTGTATGTCCTGGAACGTTATGTTTTTTCAAAACTGTTGTGACATTTCAAGTCCCTTGCACTTCCATATTAATTTGGGGAGCAGCTTGTCAATTTCTGCAGAAAGAGTAACTAAGACTTTGATAGATTTTCTATTTAACCTGTAGATCATTTACCTTAATATTGCCATCTTAACAATATTAAGTTTTCTAATCTGTGAAAATGGCTATTTTTTCATCAATTTAGGTCTTTTTTACTTCAGCAATGTTTTGTGGTTTTCAGGATAAAGTCTCATACTTCTTCTGTAAATTCAGTGCAAGGTAATTTATAGTTTTTGATGCTATATTTTACTGGAATTGTTTTCTTAACTTCATATTTGGATTTTTTTATTGCTATCCTAAAGATATATATCTTGTGTTTCTCTATCTTCTAAATTAATTTTTTTTTTTTTTTTTGAGACAGGGTCTTGCTGAGACACCCAGGCTGGGCACAATGTCATAATCTTGGCTTACTGCAACCTCCACCTCCCGGGTTCAAGCAATTTTCCTGCCTCAGTCTCCTGAGTAGCTGGGACTACAGGCATATGTACTTTTTATGTATGTAAGATCACGTTACCTGTGAATACAGGTAATTTTGTGTCTTCTTTTATGATGTGGATATCCTTTATTTCGGTTTCCTGTCCTGGAGCCCTGGCTGAAACCTCCAGGTCAGTCTTAAAAAGAAGAGGTAAGAGTGATGATCTTGTGTTTTTTGTGACATTGGGATAAATTAACATAGTCTTTCACCATTAAGTATGACGTTAATTGAAGGCTTTTTATAGATTCTCTACCAGGTTGTTTTTATCATAAAGAGGCATTGAATGTGGTAAAATTCTCCTATTGTATACTGAGTGATCATGTGCTCTTTGCCCTTTATTTTGTTGTTTTGATTATGCTGTTATTTAATTTATTCTATTACTATTGTGTTTTATATAAATTGGCTTTTGGATGTTAAACAAGCCTTAGCTTCCTGAAATGAATTTCAATCGGTCATGGTGTATAACCCCCTTTTTTAATGTGGTTTGAATCAGTTTCCTAGTATTGTGTTGAAGACACATACATCTTTATACAGAGGAGATGTTTGTCTGAAGCTTTAATGTGATATTTTTATCTGATCAAGAAAATTTTGTAAATAATTAGTATTTAATCTCTTTAACTATTTGGCACAATTCATCCGTAAAATCATCTGGGTTTGGGCTTCCTTTTTGGAAGGAAGCCTTGTTTACTTCGACACCTTGTTTACTTATTGACCTATTTAGATTTTCTATTTTTTCTTAAGTCATTTTTAGCAATTTATGTTACTCTTGGAATTTATTTTTTGGTAGATTATCTACATTTTTGATGTACTATCATCTTTGCCACTTTTAAAGTCATCGTTTTTTAATTTCTGTATTGTTGGTGTTAAAGACTATCTTGTATTTCTGATTTTAATAATGTAAGTCTAATTTTTTTTTGGTCAGTTTTGATAAAAGCTTTTCAATTTTGTTGATCTTTTTAAAGATGCAGTTTTCGGTTTTGTTGATTTCTTCTACTGTTTTACTATCTTAAAAATACCAATTTCTACTCTAATATTTGTTATTTCCTTTTGTTGAATAATTGTGTTTAGTTTGCTCTTACATTTATAGTGTCTAATGAAAGAAGCTTAGCTGATTTACCTGAGATCTTCCATCTTTTGTAATATTGCTGTTTATAGTAACAAATTTCTTCTAAGCATTGCTTTATCTGAATGAAAACAGCACTTTTCTATCTTCACCACTTCATGTTCCTTTATTTCAAGAATTTTCTAATTTCCCACATAACTTTTTCTTTGTCCTGTTTGTCATTTAGAATCGTATTATTTAATTGTCACATATTTGTGAATTTTTCAAATTTTCTTTTTTATTGATTTATTCAGTTGTAGTCAGAATATATATTTTATAAAATATCAATTATTTTAAATCCATTGAGACTTGTTTTATGATATAGCATACAGCCTCTCTGTGAGAGTATTTAATGTATAGGTTAGAAGAATTTGTATTCTGTTATTTTTGGGTGGAATGCTTTATAAATGGTTTTTGTATCTATTTAGGTTATAATGTTATTCAGGTTTTGTATTTCCTCATTGATCGGCGTAATTATCTACTCATTATGGAAGTGTGGTTTGAAGTAATCAATTTTTTTTAAATTCTATATTTCTTCTCTGTTGTTTGGCTAGGGGCAACAGGCTTTTCTTAGACCTGTTTTGGTTTGTGCCTGTTGGTGACTCTAGGCCCTTTAGAGTCCAGTCCAAGATAAGGGAGACAATAAGGTCATCATTGTATCTTTCCTCATTTCCTGAGGTTCTGAAGGCGTCCTCCTTCTTTTCTTTTCACTTGCCAGAGTTTTTTCATGCTTGTTTGCTGTGTTATACACAGGTATTTTAGTTTTAAGAGGGAGGAGCTGTTAGCAGTGGAGCTACTCTATCTTTGCTGGAACCAGAACCATAAGCCATCTATTCTGATGAGAGTGATGATGTCCCTACTATTCCTCCCTCTGCCAGCTTTGACTCTGGACAGCAGTTACCAGCAAGGGCAGAGAAGGTACTGGTGACAGGAGAGAGCAGAGAGCCTGGCCTCCTTTCCCTGGGTTGCTTGTGCAATGAGACTTTACCATAAGACAGGGACGAAGTCTTGTGAATTACAGAGCAGTGGACAGTTTTGTTAATGAATCGAAAACACTTGTGAAGTAAAAGTAGCCATGAGCTTGTCTATTAGCAAAATCAGCAAAAAAAAAAAAAAATGGGATTTGTTAGAACTCGTCCAGAGGCAGAGAAATAATATCCTCATTGAATACAATTTAAAGTGACAGTGCAAGAGAGAGAGAGAATTGCATTACGATCGGCCAGTGAGTTTATCACGTTCAGTGAATCAGTTAAAAATTGACAAAATATTCAACTGAATATGGAAAGAAAACTTGTGCAAGCACATATCTGAGCAAAATACCGTTGTAAGTAAATATAAGATAAATTTAAGAATTAAAGATAAGTATCTGTTTTCGGGATACTATTTTCTTAAACCTTTTATTTTTTTAAAAAAATAACACTGAATAATATAAGTAGGACATATTTGAATCCTTAAGCTGAGTAAAACAAAGTGGACTCAACCAATAATTTGCTATTTTTTATTTATACTAAAATAAAATATTCAAATGTTTTATTTTAAATTGGAATTCTCAAAACATATCCATGAGGTAACACAGGGACTTCAAAGTATGAGTGACCAAAATAATTGTTTAGGTTTTATGTTATCATCTTGAGCCTACCTTAAACTAGTGTATAGATTTGAATGTGCCCTAAATAGCAATTGTTCACCCATTGTTTTGCTCTTAATATTTAAATGTAAAAAATCTAATGAAAAAGTTCTGAAGTTTTGCTAAAGTGATTCATAACGTCCACTTTTTGAGCTCATTTTCTGCAGCCTGAATTTTCAAGTACAACCCAGAGACTTCCATTTTTCCAAGAGTTTAATTACGTATTATTTGTAGGTTAAATATATATAGAAAAAAATCTCTAAAAACATTATCAAATAATTAATAGTAGTTAATATAAAAAGTATCGCATTTTTTATCTGATCAAAATCTACAAAATGTATACCAACATTTCCTGAAATATCTTGCTTTTTGCAAAATTTTGCAGGTTACATAGCAATTTTATTGGTTATAATTGAATGAGGTATTCTCCAGTTGCAAATGAAGTAGAAAGTCAGCAAGTATTACAAATTATGTTCTTAAATAAAAATTTAATAACGCAAGCTGTATTTTATACTCATAGTAACCAATATATAATATTGAGCATAGATATGTAAAGTGCATATACATGTGTGTATATACGTGTGTGTGTGTGTATGTGTGTGTGTGTTTGTGTGTTATGGTTGAGCAAGTATAGTCTCTTCCAAAAATTTAGATTTAACATTGAAAATGTGGGGAAAGAGGAATATGTACTCAATTTATTTAAGACTTATGCTTTATTTCGTTCCTGTTGCAAAATGACAATAAAAAGGCATTTGTTGTCAATATTCAGCAGATTTATAGAAAGTTTTTGTTGCTTGTATTGTTCTGAGATGTATTTCAAAGTGGTGGGAAATAGAGGCCTTTTACAACAAATATTTGAATGTAATTTTCTAAACCTATGATATTGCATTTAGTTTTCACACCCCCCTTTCAAGTAAAGACTAAAACACATATGACACATATATCGCTGAGCTAATGTTTATAATGTTCACCATAAATTTATTTAAAAATTAGAGAGCATCAGCATCTGAAATGAAGTGTTTTGGTAAATTGCTGTTTGCTCACTGGTATGGTGTGTCTGTGTCTCAAATCTCATCTTGAATTGTAGTTCCCCTAGTCCCCATGTGTAGTGGGAGGGACCTGGTGGGAGGCAACTGAATCATGGGATCACTTTTCCCCATGTTATTCTCATGATAGTAAGTTCTCACAAGATGTGACGGTTTTATAAAGGGCTTCCCCCTTCGCTTAGCTCTCATTCCTCTGTCTCCTGCCACTATGTGAAGAAAGATGTGTTTGCTTCTGCTTCCACCACGATTGCAAGTTTCCTGAGTCTTCTCCAGCCCTGTGGAACTGTGAGTCAATTAAACCCCCTTCTTTTACAAATTCCCATAGCAGCATGAAAATGGACTAATGCACTCACATAGGTTTGTATGCAATTCAGGCTACATGTAAGTGCCCACACACACTCACTGACACTGCATTTTTGAAGACAGCATCATATTAAAATATTTACAGAGCCTCTCAAAAAGCAAAAAAAGAAATCTGTTCCATTAATTTCTAATTAATGAACAGTAGCAGAAATGGAAATCATGTGTTTATATCCATAACATACATGATGGTATGTGTATCTTCCGGGAAGAGTGAAGGTTAAATGAAAAAGGAGCCTGCTCTATGCCTGATATCTGCATAGCTGAAATAAAATACTATGTCCTCAGCACAGGGCGCTTCCTGTAATTGCTGTTAAACCAAACCTCTCCTCCCAACTAATGCTGGAAATGTTCCTTCTGTTACTGCCTGAGCTGAGTGTTGGCAATCCCTGCCTGTTGAAGGGCAACATGGATGATGCTTTCCCTTGTCTCTAGACAGCTTTCAGGGACGTGGACAAGTGGTAATGTAAGTCAATGTTTGCTAGGTCTTTTGCCGTGACTGGAGGAGCTCTCTCCACACTTGCCTCTACAGGCATTCACCTTACTCCATGGATGTCCCTGAGGCAACACCCAGCAAACGGCCTGCCCTCCAGCATGGAAACATTCAGCCCAAGCTAGTCCAGTTCCTTACATACAAGACTTAGATGAATGCACTAATAGGACTCCTGAATCTTCAAAAGTGAAGGAATATTTTGCCACAAAAATGTTGGGAGTTTATTTTATTAAAAATGCTTTTTCTGGAGCCTGCTGTTCCAAGACGCTTTTTAATAATCTGGATTGTCTCATATCTCCCAGCTAGATGGACTGGTGACTGACCCTTGCAGCAAGCTCAGGCAATGTCCCTGAAGCTGTGGAGGTCATAAGAGCCTATTGCCAATGGTGGACCATGGGACCTTCCCTAGACATATATAGGGGACACTCAGACATAACCCAGGTTTGGAATAATAGAAATTTTGGATGTGTTTTCTTATGTCTATTAATGATACACAGTTATTTTCTCAATTACCCATTGTTGACCTCTTCTCGAATTCTGTTATTTTTTTTCCTATAATTGCTAACGCCACAGATATTAAGTTTATTCGCCATTTGTTCTTCATACCAATTATCCATATTTTTAAGTGTATCTTTTAATAGTTCTTTTTTTCACAATGCAAAAGTTTATAAATCTCATATACTCGAATAATTCCATTATTTTCCTCCAAGCTTTCTTCTTTTAAAGTTCCACGTGAAAAGGCCTGTCTCTCCAAAAGGCTACACCATTTTCTATATAAATATTTTCTTCCAGCACTTTTAGGTTCGTATTACGTAAAAATAAGTTATATTGTTTATTTGGCTTTTCTTTATTGCTGTTTATTGTCTGCTGACTAAATCAGACAAAAATATAGAAAATGATACATTTCATCTTTGCTACTATAGACAATGTGGCTATGTTTTGGTCACATTTTCTATGCTTTTGGTTACTTTTCATGTAACATTGTTTTGCTGACATTTTCACTGTGTATATGATTGCTTATGTATTTCAATGGGAGCTTATTTGACACAATGGTAGGTCGTCTATGATATAAGTTGATTGTTGGTGTATCTTTAATTCATATTAAGACAACCATTTACACATCTTTCAAAGCTTTCTTCCTTGAATTCAACTTGGTTTGACATACTTCCAAAACTTCTAGTGAAAATATCAATTTGGAATACAATTTGATAAATCTGATGTTTTAGAGATATTGTATATCAGCAGAAGATTACCTGGAGGAGATTATGATCTTTAGTTAGATTATGGGGTCGTTCTGTTTATGTTTATGTTTAATCCTGTTTAGATTTTCCAGATAATTTCAGGAGAATATTTAAAATAATTTATCCTGTAGATTTGCAAATGAAAGTCAAATTTACACAATATATAAAGATATCAAATCCTCAGATTGATTATTTGCTACTTACAAGCTAAGTAGTTAATTTGTAGAATCTCTATTGTATTGCAGATTTTTAAAAATCTTTAATATTTATCAATGTATAAATATTATGTGAATAAGTCCTCACATTTCAACTATAGATTTTATAGCATTCATCAGTTTTACAAGGGATTACACGCTTATGTACCTCACACTGACTGGAAGACCACAAGAACTTTAAAAAATACAACTCTCCTTTCTGCAGGAAACACCTGAATAATGCCATCATCTCTTGCTCAACTCTGGGTAGATTATCTGAGCACTGCTCAAAAGCAGTTCTTCCTCTCCATACACATCACCTTGTATTCCAGTCTGTTGCGTAATCATTTCCTAGGAAATACATCTCTACTATTCAATGAGAAAATTAGGACTCATTTTCATAACGGAATAAATAAAGCATAATTATGAGTCAAAGTAACTTTAGTAAAATCATATGATTTAATCAGACATTGAACAAGCATTTATGGAACAAGTTTTATGGACTTGGAGTACAGTCTGGGTTTCTACAAAGATGACAACTGCTTCTCTTTGGGGAAAATGTGACAATAAAACATTGATCACTTAGAGAGTAATAATAGCTTAGGAATATTACACTGAAAAGTGCTATTAGAAAATGTAATGGAAATCAAATGATAGAGGGAATTTTGTGTTCAAAGTCATGTTCAAACACTCCCCAAGGGGCAGAATTTGTGCTGAACCTTGATCCAATTCATTGAAAAAAATGTGGTTTGCTCAGAGATTATCTGTAATTTTGGAGCACGTGTAGAAGAATTGTTTTGGAGATTTTCTTCCCACGCAGAGAGGAAGTCACAATATTTAAATGATGAAGCGAGAGTCTTTCCAGGAAATTACTGCCCTCTCTTATTTAGTTCTTTGGTAAGAGATACATGTTGGCATTGGTGTCACCATCAATTACATTAACAGACATACTTCCCTAGAAATGGAACTACAGTTGTACCAAGTTGTATTACATTGTATCTCTACTTAGGTTTTGAAAAATAAAGCATAGTTCTGTGTGATCAAAAAATCAGTCCAAATAACCTAAAAGGTAATATTGCCTTATGTGAATCAAATAGCTCAAACTTTAAAAAATCTAAATATTTACAGTGTGTCTGAGAAAGAGTTGATAAAACTCTTTACACAATTTCTAACTATCCAGACAAAGCAACCAGAAGCTTGTCACATGCCAGGTTATCTTGCATCAAAACAATCAGAATGACTGCCACACATTTTTTAAATAGTGCCTTATAAATCCAGCTACTAGTATAAAGCTGAAAAATACGGAAACCTTTAAAAACGTTCGTTACAGAGACTGACCTTGCCTCAATCTGGGAAAAGATGTCACATCATCTTTTCTTATTCTTCTGGTGTCTAATTCTTTTTTAAGATACTATAGCCAGATTAGCAGAGGTTGGTCTCAAAATGTGAAGGAGATATCAAGTCATTAAAATGCCAACTCAGAGAAAGTGAAAGAAGCAGAAAGCCTCTTATGAACACAACACTTAAAGATGCAGAATGGAAAATAGGAAATGAGGCCAGGGAAACCAGGCTCTCAGGAATGTTGGACAGCAAACCTGCAGGGGCTGACCACGGCAGGAGTAGTGGTGTGGAATTGGGGCTAAGTCAAGCAATCAATGAGTCCTCTTGGTACCAGAAAAGGGCTACCCTCAAAATGCTTGTTTTGTCATTTTTCATTTTGTGTACTTCTAGTTGTTGCATGCTGAATTGCGTCTTGCCAAAATTCACATGTGAAAGTTTAATCCCTGGTAAACTCAGAATGTGACTGTGTTTGGAGTCAGGCCTCAATGGAAGAAACTACCTTAAAATGAGGTCTCCTGGGTGTCCTTACAAGAAAAGAATTACAGCATGAATACTTAAAGGGCGACGACCATGTGAGGATGCAGGGAGGATTTGACCATCAGTACTTGGATCTTACACTTGCAGCCTCTGTAACTGTGGGAAAATAAATGTGTGTTGTTTAAGCCACCCCATCAGTGGTACTTTGCTACTGCAGCCTGAGAAAACCAATACAGCAGCCCTTCTGAAAACTTACATTATAGGTCAGAATTTGAAGGTATGTGATCTACCAGCTATAACCATGTATAACATTTATGATCAAATTTTGGCTAAAATTCTAATGCAAAATCCCTTTAAAATATTGTTTCACTGAGTGTAAACCACAAGATACGAAAACAGGTTATCTGAAACTATTCTATTGAAATACATTGTGTGTTTTAATCCTCGGTCACAAAAACCCAGCCTACGTATGCATATTATTCACAATAATCTTATCTTGGTGATTTCATTTCACATCAATTTTCACTCGCAGGCTACGCAAAGTTAGAGAAACACTATTCTAGTGGCTTTTGAGTATTTGAGATATTTTAGCTGGGGGATTCAAATAAAAAGATGGAGAAAAACGGAGATAACATTTATGTCATAGGAGTTTCTGTTTTAGCTGAAGGAGAAAGAATACGGATTCACATCATTTATAATAGTTGATACAGAGGTTGGTCTTAGTTCCCTAAAGTGAAAGTTTCATTTTCTAAGCTAAAAACTAAGAAGCAAACAAATACTCTATAAATTTCCAAAGAAGAAATGGCTGTTAGGCTGAGAGAGAATATGACAAATGAAGGAGTATCCCTAATGTCCTGGCGGGTAGAGAACTTTGCCTATTAATGATCTACACTAACTCATGGAACCGAGACTGGCATGGTCTCCACTGCTGCCCGCCCCCTGCCCCATGCAGTAAATCCCAGTCCGTAGTCAGGTGCTCATGTCTTCTGTGCTGTCACCCCGAGACATCCATAAAAAGAGTGCAGGGATGCAGAGGCCTGCCCACCATGGAAGGAAAATTGGCATTATCTAAACCTACTAGTGAGGGTTTTTAAAAAAACAAAACAACAACGAAAAAAAAAAACTTTTTTTTCTACTAATTTGCATGGAATATTTCGACTTTCCTCTGAGGTTCAGGGTGTTGGAGCTTCTGATGGATGCAGGCAAATGTTTGCATCTGCAGGCTTGTTTAATATATTTGGACAGACAAAATCTAAAACAGACACTCCTGATGCACTTCCTTCATGCCCTTGTCTCAGCTGATAGGACTTCTTGAAATAACTTGCCATGAATAGTAGATGGACCCCATTCAGAAACTGTCCTGTTTCTATGGGACGTGAAGAGAGCATAAAACCCAACATGTTCACAAACGTTCAGTGACTAACTCCCAAGCCTTCTTTCAAGTACTTTGTCTAGATTTACAAAGACACAGAATCTGTGATGGCATGGCTTTTCTGAGCCATTGCCTTGGCCAACAGCCAGCCATTTATGTGCAGGTGAATGAAGTGGACTGTGTCATACACGCAGTGGTTACCATTATATTTATGTGGCAGTTGTCTAGACGGCTGTCTTCTAGGTAGAATCGACGGAGCAGCTAAAAGTACATCTGTGTAATAGTTGGCATTATTGCCTTTTTAAACACCACACAGATTCACAAACATGATATCCCTAAACATAAGTAAGGTAATAGGATAAGCGAAAGCAAGAGCGAGTGCGGTGACTCACACTCGTAATTTCAGCACTTTGGGAGACCAAGGCAGGTGGATCACCTGAGGTCAGGAGTTCGAGACCAGCCTGTCCAACATGGTGAAATCCTGTCTCTTCTAAAAATACAGTAATTAGCTGGGTATGATGGTGGGCCCAGCTATGTGGGAGGCTGAGGCAGGAGAATTGCTTGAACCCAGGGGGCGGAGGTTGCAGCGAGCTGAGATCATGCCATTGCACTCCAGCCTGGGCACGGAGAGCAAAATTCTATCTCCAAAAAAAAAAAAAAAATAGCGAAAGCAGGTACTGAGGGCACACTAGAAACAGTGAGCAGCTATGCTGTGATGTCATCAAGAGCGCAAATCATACTGAGCATTTGCCACTTTACTCAGCCTTGCTAATTGCTTTACATTCTTTAATTCATATATTCTTAAGCCAATCCCATAATATTGATATAATTATCATACTTTTATAAGACAGGAAACTGAGGCTTCCTATGAGTTCAAATTTCTTTCCCAAATGTATTTATTCAAATGGTTAAGTCAATAAATTTTAGGTCCATAAAAGGGCAAAGGGACTTTCTTACTTTGAACAAAGAAAGAAAAATAATCTCTGCTTTGGAGTTCAAAAACTATGAGAAGACGGTGCTTCAGGGAACTCAGAAAGGAGGAATACCCTGTCACTTATTTGTCGGGAAGATGAAAATTCAGTTAGGTAGGCGTTAACCGGGTTTTAAATATTTTTAATGTATGAGATATGTGTGCACTCAGCCATTACTAATGTGAACCATTAAAACACTTGCTACAGTTTTGAATCCTGTAAGTACATATGCCAGCGTCTGCCCGCTGTCTGTGCAGTCACAGAAGTTACCATGTGTAGGACCTGTAGGTGTTTCACAGTTTATTAAACTATAATTGGGGAACCGTAATTACAGCAGATGCACTACAATGCCTGAGTTTTAGAAAACAACTTCCCTTAAACCATAAAAAGAGCAAACTATACCTTTTCACAGCAATGACATGATTATATTAAAATAAAATACTGCTAGAGGTGCAAAAATCACTTCCCCAGCAAATGTGAAAAATAATTCCTCTATCCATCACTTAAAAGGAACACATTCTATATTATAATGACAGCTGAGAAAAGAGGCATGACAGAAGCATGTTTTAAAAATTCTATTTTAGTATATATTCTTATATACGTATTAGTTTATAGGTTATGACAGTTATTACTAACATATAAAGAAATTATATAAATATTCACCTTCCCAGGTAGTTCTTTTTCTTCAGGTGGCAGCAGCCTGCAGACTTCTTTTGAGATGCACATTGCAAAAGGAAAAGGGTCACCTGCCTAAGTAGGCTAGATCAACATCATCAGACCTGCCAACTGACAGTATCTTGTCAGATTGTGTTTTACTCCCCATGACATCGGAGAATATAAAGACAGGAAGTCAAACCCGAAAATGAGATTTGCTGATGTCCTTTACTGAGCAGCTAGTTTGCCTTATTGTCCTAGATACTCCATCACCATCAGCATAGAGAACAAATCTTTTTCAGTGTGTATATATGTAGGAGGGAGAGTGTTGGATGTTGCTGTTGCAATAATTGTTGCTCTGGGTATCCATAATTGGGGCATTCCATCATTGTTGAGTTTGACTTATCTTCTCACATGGATGATTAGAAAAACATCTTCTATCCAGCTGAAATATGACTTATTCTACTCTTCTAGGGGTTGCTTGTAAGTAGAAGATAATAAAATTATTTCCATTGACACGTGGGAATATTTAAATATTTAAAATAAATTTAAATAGTTAATTACCGCCATATTTATGTTATAGGCAGTATCTTAAATACTTCACCTATTCCCTATAATGATCAAATCAACAAGTCAAGAGAAACGTTTACCACCACGATGTGTTAATCCCTGCACCTAAAGTTCACGTGGCAAAGCTGCAGTTGTGGTAAGGCTGAAATTTGGAATAAGTCAGGAGAGACACTGCCAACTTTAGGTATCATCTAAGGCGCCATGCTTTGGTACCAAAAAAAAAGAACTTTAAATTAAGAAATGTGCATTTGCAGATCTACAATATTAAGCAGTGTTTTCTTGTGTAAATCATTTATGTTTCTAGAGTTTTAGTTTTCAAATATTTAAATTGGAAGTGATAATATCAGGCAATTGGGAATTTTTCTAAAATATAATTTAGATTAAGAAGGTGCATATAAATCAATGTTTTTAAACAATGATAGATGAAACTGAGTGACAAGATTTATGGGAAATTAAAAGAACAACATCAATGATGCTAAGATTTGCCAGCCTGGGAGCTAAACCTACAGTTAGTCATTGTCTTGACATATATGCATAAACTATACTATATCCTAGAATGAAGATGATACCTTTAGTTTGTATTTTTGGAATTGAATTAAATTGATGGTGTTATAGAACCCTTTCAGGGACATCCTCTCTGAATTTAGAGACTAAAATTCTTTATTTTTGACAATTTCCTTTCAACTGAACATATTCTTTCCCTTTCAAGCCACCCCATTCCTGCCACCATTTCCTTTTACATTGTTTATAGCCACTCAGTGGAGCATTATTACCTTTTGATTTGTGTTCTCACCTCTTATCATGGCCTCCTGCCCTCTCCTGTTAAATTAATCTTTCTAAAGCTCCATTACAGGCAGTACACCAACCCACAGAACATTTTTCAGTGTATCTCTTTGCTAATGAGAACCAGGGAATTGCCTGACCTTTAGCAAAAGAAAAACAAATCTCAACCATTTGCTGGCTATAGACCCTGGACAAGGGACTCAATGACCCTTCACTTAATAATATTACCTTCTTGTGAATCTTTATAAGGATTAAAGAAATCTCATTTTCATGGAATTGAGTGAAGTATTGACATTGTTGGTATTCTTTTGATTCTTTCTATGATCTACTGATTTCGGTATACTATTATATTCTGGCCCTCAGTTTTATATACAAACAATTATTTCCCTCTTATCTTCTTATATTTATTTTATGCTACAATCAAAGTATCCCACTCACAATTTCCTTATCTTTACTTGGGCTGATACTAAATCCAATGCCAAAAGTGCTCAACACTCCTAATCTGAAGAATGACAACTTTGTGGTACAGCTTCCACCTGTATGTGATCTGTTCTGCATAGCAACATAACATGCTTTTCATTCCTTCTCATTGGGACATATTCTGTCATGATTGATACAAGTAAATGTACTTATTTAATGTCCATGATAGACATGGAAGGCAGTAAAATTGTCTTGGTAAATTACATATTCCATAGCCACAGTCACAAACAGTGCATTTCTTGAGGCATCTATGAATTCATAAAAATGTTTGTTGTTAATTACTACCTTGTGTAATATCTGTTTATGTGTCTGCCTTTGTCACTAGTTTCTTTTTTTCAATTCAATATCTATTTGTTGAACAACCACTAAATATGCCAGTCAGTTTAGAGTACCAGGAATAAGCAGTTTTCAAAATCAGTACAAATCTCTGGCCTCACTAAAATAGACAAGAAACAAAATAAGTGAAATTAAATGTTGCACAGTCTGTGGTGGTAAATATCATGCAGGAAAGTGAAGATGAGAGTAGGGTGAGATTTCAAGCAGGGCAGTCAGGATAGATACCGTTGAGAAGGAGGCACCAGGACAAATCTCTGGACATAGTGAGTTGGTATCTACAGATACCTGGAGATGGTGAGACTTGAGGGTGAGAACAACTCTGTCCCATTCATTGTGGCCAGAGAAGAACAGGCAAAGGAGAAAGGGTAAGGAGATAAAGTAAAAAAAGTAACTGCAGAAAGAATATTTTTTATTTATGTATGTATTTTTGAGCCTTGTAGACCATAGCGAATTTTTTTTTTTTTTTTTTTTTT
>NW_016107540.1:1895170-1979547 GCF_001604975.1 Cebus imitator | reverse complement strand
TTAGTAGAGACAGGGTTTTGCCATGTTGGGCAGGCTGGTCTCGAACCACTGACATTAAGTGATTCACCTGCCTCGGCCTCCCAAAGTGCTGGGATTACAGGCATGAGCCACCAAACCCAGCCAAACTTTTGACTTACAATTTGCATAATATAGAGAGAACTTAGACATTTCAGTGGGTGAGGTTCAGGGTCTGTCTTTACATTTTCAAATGATCTCCTGATAGCAGTGTTGAGAATATCCTGCAGAGAAAATGGGTAGATGCATAGAAACGGGTTCACAGGCTACTGCAATAACCAAGGCAAGGAACAATGGAGGCTTGGAAGGAGTGCTGGCATGTCCGGATATTGGGTATAATTTTAAGGTGGAAATCTGAGGATCTACTAGGTGATTGTACTGAGGATAAAAAAGAAAAAGAGAAGTCAAGAATGAGTATAAGGATTTGTTTGCTGGTGGGAATGAAAGAACCTTAGCAGAGGGGTGGTGGAAATGAAAGAATGCTTCCAAACGGGCTCAAGAGACAGTAAGAAGAAAAGAATTAGAGAGTAGTGACAACTTTTTGATGGGTTTCTATGTCAAGGATGACATAGAGATGAGACTGGAGAAGCAAGACCAATAGCGTCTTTTATTTTTAATGAGAGATGTGATGTGCTCAAGAATGGTCCTCAGGGATGTCCAAGTCTCAAGTCCAGGAGCCTGTGACCATGCTACCTAATGTGGCAAAACAATGACAACGGCAACAACGAAGACCTTGCAGGTTGATTAAGTGAAAAGTCTTTTGATGGCGAGATTATTCTGGATTATCTGGGTGCATCCAGTGTAATCACAAAGGTCCTATAAGAGGGAGTAGAAGGGTCCGAGTCAGTTGTAAATGTAACAACAGAAGCAGAGGTGGGAGCAACGTGAGGAAGGGACCAAGGATCCATTTATATATATATATATATATAAAGACGTTTATTGCTGAATTTCCCCATTAACATTATAGAAATGTTTTTAAAAACACTGCATTTTCACAAATTATTGAGAGTCCAACAGGTAAACATATTTTATTTTTAAAAGTACAAAAGTGACATTAGAAAAATTTTTTGAAGAAAAGTATATCATCTAACAGCAAAGAAATATGAACCAGACAACGAATGGCACAAATGTAGCACTAAAGGTGTACTCAGTCACCACCCAGAAATCATTGTCTGAGTTATGAAATGGATTCATTTTGAGAGGTTCCATTTTTAAGTGGCTTCTAGACGCAGGAAGAAGCAAGTAAATGGATTTTCCACTGAGGCTTCCATCAGCAAACAACGATGCCAGAATCTTGACTTTAGAAAATACTTCCACAATTGTATAAGATTATATATTTGTGTTGTCTTAAACCACCTATGTGAACAGTGTATTCACAATAACTTTAGAGAAAGCAGAGTGTAAGGCATCATACATTGGCAAGTGGGTAGATGTGATGGAAAAAAATACAGGTGGATATTCTTAGCACACTGCTCACTTTTTGTAAATTAAACAGGAAGCCGTCAGGAGCTATGTGGATGTGTGCAGGGCTGTTAGATGTTTGCATTTATCCTGAATTGAAGTTGAGTCAGTTGTGTATGATAAAATTTGAAAGGAACAAGTAGTTTGAGCTTGTCTATGTGGTAAGAGAAGACAGGACATATGACTGTTGAGAAAAAAAATGAAAATATGGTAAAATCTGTGAATTACAAGCCTGGGTAGGGAGGCTATTCAGGCCCGTAGAGGCCTTTCAGTTAAAGACCCAGATACTCATACTTTCCATTAGATTTACACAATGTTTAGAACTGATGAATATTTGGATATTTTGTAACACTTTAACTTACTTTGTTTTTCATTACATTATTACTTTTTAAAATTTAGACACCCATTAAGATTGCATGTATAGGTGGGAATAGTAGCCATACTGTGCCCCTCCTGGTACATTAATTTATTTATATGTGTGTTCATTCATTCAGTGCCCATTTACTTATTCACCTCACACTTATGAAGTGTCTATTTCAGGTTCTTCAATAGACATGGCCCCCATACACCTACACTGGGAGGGGCCCAGAAAGGATGAGAAGAGCGCAATTGGAAACAATCAACTCTGACCGATGGGTCCACCCTGATATCGTGATCCATAAAATGCAGCCGAATAAGGCCAGGTGACTCAGCAAAGCCTCAGAAGAGAGAATCAAAGACTGAATTGAAGTACTTGAAGCTGAGCTTGGAGGGACGAGGAGTTTTTCAATACAATTGTCACCAAAATTGTAGATTCCAACAGCAGATTTTATGATAATTGTTCATTTTAATATTCACATTTATTATTTACATTTTGATAAACAAAAGCAAGAATATATATAATGAGATGTCCCAGATTTTCTATATTGTAATTTTAAGGAGTTATAATTTGTTTTTCTGTCAAATTCAGTTTATTAGGAGCTGGTAAATAATTTTCTTAGAAGTATCTGAAAACCAAGGGACTTGTTAATGAGATTTTAAAATGTTCATATTTAGGTTATAAATGATTTCAATTAATCATATATCACTGCTTAAAAAATGTACATAGACTTTGTGTATGTAAAACACACTCACCTATCTCTGGCAACGTTTATAAAAATAGTGCACCAACACATGTGACCTAAAATGTTTACCCTGTGGCATTTAAATTAAGCTGATTAATATTATTTATCATCCAGTCTCCACAAAGTAAATGGCTGCTAAGACTTAAGGAACAGAGAATATATCAGATGTTAATGCATTTCTCATGTTTATTTTATAATAATGAATCAGTAACTACGCATCGTATGAAGTGTAGAGGCTAACTTCATCTTGCACGCTGGTCACCTAGGGCTGTATGTATTATTTTTCCTGGTATCACTATATTTTAACAATACTATAAAAGGAAATTGGAATTCATGGTTAATGGAAGGATGTCTCTGAGAAGCAGAGAATGCCGTTATTAGGGGTCTAAAGATCATTTGATCCTCTATTCGGGAGAAACGGTATTCATGTTTTGTCCTAATTTAAGTGTCAAGCTCTCATTTCTTAGGGGCCAGCAAGAACAACAGGTTATAGCTGCATGACCATGCAGGTTATTTTATATCACTTGCTTTTTCTGTCTTTTCCATGGGACTCCAGCGAAAATATCACTTTCGTAACATTATACTCATAGTTCTTTAACCTGCCCTTCCACTCTGAGTGTGCATATTTGATTCCCTGGATGTTCATAAATCGGATCCTACATCTATCACAGGGAAAACAAATTAAGTGGAGTAGAGGGATACATCCTGCTGATAAAGCAGTCATGCTCCTGACTCAGACTGGGAGGAATCATGTTAATCCCATTACAGCTGTTCTGCTAGATGTCTCATAAGGAAAGCAGACAGCTCTTCCAACTCTATTTTTCACTTGTCATCCAGTACCGTGAGAACTCCGCAATGGTGGGTTTAATATCTCTCCTGTAATATTCTCTCTGATAGCAGTGGGAATTCTTTGCATTAGAACCAGATGTGGGGTGGTTTGTAGGATCTAAACACTGCAACTGAGGAATGGTTAGCAACAAAATTGTTGAGGGTTTGTTTAGTGCAGGCAATATTTGTGATATGGCTATCTTTCTCTCAATATGTAGAAACCACATAGT
This sequence comes from Cebus imitator, assembly GCF_001604975.1. Taxonomy (NCBI): domain Eukaryota; kingdom Metazoa; phylum Chordata; class Mammalia; order Primates; family Cebidae; genus Cebus; species Cebus imitator. The sequence continues at coordinate 1,975,910 of NW_016107540.1, read as the reverse complement.
AAGCAGATATAAACGTCAACCATAGGCTGGTATTCCATGCTAGGCTAGCAATAGTGGCAGTAGAATAGCAAGTTCAGAGTGCTTAAGGCTCAGTTAATTTTGTCCTAACCTAGAAAATGGAGGGTGTCTGTACAGTTGTTGTTTCTGGCAGGAGTGAAATTATGAACCTAGGAAATCTCTCTGCCGCAAACGCTGTGGCCTGATGGTAGACATGTTTAGACCAGATTTCTTTTTTTCAGCATCGCACAGGTAAGTTTCAACACAATTTTAATTTTTTGTAATCATAGTTAAATGTTTCCTTGAGGTGATACATTAATTAATACAACTCATGTAATAAATTCATTTAACTTATTAAAGAGTTAAAAATAAACTTAAAAATTCTATACCTAATATAGTGTTACAGTAGTTAAGAATATTAACTTCAATGAATATTCTTTGAAAATATACTTAAGTATTCAACTTTGAAAAGGTGTTATGTGAAAGTAATGTGTTTGCTTGCAAACAAAAAAAAAATCAGTATTCAGTTGAATCCATAACCATTTCTTGCTTATATTAGAATGTAAAATATTGTATCCATACCTTGTAATAATCTACATGGTAGACTAACCCACAAATAATCCAATGTCCAAGAATTTTACCTAAATACTTGAAGTCTGATTGCATAGTATCTTCCCATGTGTGTCTACACTGGTTGGATCTCACTGGTCAGATTAAAGTTCTTTGAGTGTAGTAACAGCACAAAATTGCACTAAACGTTAATATATGCTAAGTACTTCATGTATTTTGCTTAGCCAGACTGTGTGTCTGTGTGTGTGTGTGTGTGTGTGTGTGTGTAAGTGGTGTGTGCATGTGTATATTACAGAAAGAGACAGTGAGACAGACACTGAGAGAAGACTAAATTAAACACATGTGCAAGCCATCAGGAGCCACCCTCCCAGGATTTAAGGGTATATGAGGCAGGCATAAAGGGAATGAACTGAAGCACCAATCAGCAGGGGCACATCCATTTGTGGACCCTGAAGCTTTTCAAATATGAAGAGGAGACACAGATTAATAAAAATAACGTTATGTTTGTGTATTTTACAAATAGGTATAACATAACCGTGGAAACCCATTGCTAAGGACCATCCCAGCAAGATGGAGTGGTCACGTACATCAGCGGTTCCCAAACTTTTTGGGACCAGAGACTGGTGCAGGAACAATTGACCATGGACATTTTCTTCATGGACCCAGGAGGTGGGATGGTGTCAGGATGAACCTGTCAGATCACCTCATATCATCAGGCATAAGTTAGTCTCATAAGGGGCACAAAATCTAGGTCCCTCTCCTGCACAGGTCACAGTAGGGTTCCTGCCCCTATGAGAATCGAATACCCTGGCTGATCTGATAGGAGGCAGAGCTTAGGTGGTAACACACCCTTGCAGCTGCTCACCTTCTGCTGTGCCGCCGGGTTCCTAACAGGCCATGGACCAGTCCCAGTCCACGGCCCCGGGGTTTGGGACCCCCGGTGTAGAGGGCAATGCTGTTTAAACGTCATTCATTTCACATCTTAGCTCAGGCCACTATTACAGAATACCATAGACTACAATGGCTTAAAAACATGTCCTTCTCCTAGGCCTGAAGGCTGGAAGTATGAGCAGAGGGTGTCAGCTGGTTGCATTCTGGTGAAGATTCTTTTCCTGGTTCACAGATGCCTGGCCTCTGGGTGTGTCCTCACATGGCACACAGAGAGGGACAGTTCTAATCTCTTTATTCCCTTTTGAGGGCACTAATCCCATGCACGGGGGCTGCATCCTCATAACCTAATTACCTCCCCAAAGTCCCACCTCCAAATATCATCACAGTGTATAAATCTGAGGGGGGCAGAGACATTCAGTTCATAGTGCAGTGGAATCAATCAGTCTTTGCCAGTGTCTGCCTGAGGGTTTAACAATCCTTATTCTGTCATTCGAGACTGACTTGTGTGCACCACAGCCCTCTCTTTTCCTTGTGGTGTGAATCGTAACCAATGTATTTACAACCTCTCTTAGCATCAGTTTAGCGTGTTCTAACAGATTTATTCATTTCCAAAATCCCGTGAATGTTAAAGAAAATATACATAATATGATTAGTACAGTGCCTAAGAAATAGGCGCCCAGTAAATCGTACTTCCTGTTAAACTGTTTGTGAAATTCATGAAATCAAATGAGGCCGGGCACAGTGGCTCAGGCCTGTAATCCCAGCACTTTGGGAGGCCAAGTCCAGCAGATCTCCTGAGGTTGGGAGTTTGACACCAGCCTGAACAAAATGGAGAAACCACATCTCTACTAAAAATGCAAAATTAGCCATGTGTGGTGGCACATGCCTGTAGTCCCAGCTACTCGGGAGGCTGAGGCAGGAGAATTGCTTGAATCTGGGAGGTGGAGGTTTTGGTGAGCAGAGATGGTGCCATTGCACTCCAGCCTGGGCAACAAGAGTGAAACTCCGTCTCAAAAAAAAAGAAAATCATGAAAGCATTTACTGGGAGAATGCAATGCCTACTGCTCTCATTCTCGTTTTCCCCACTGACGGCATGGGAACAGTTAGAGCTGCCCGCAGTGCAGGCACAAACTCCTGTGGAATGCTGATGCCCAGAGGCTTTGCTTCCCCTCTGGACGTAAGTTTAACTGCCCTCTTCGCTTGGGAAAGAAAAGTTGACTTTATATCTAACTGTTTTAAATGCATGATTGGAATTTTGGGAGCAACTATCCCTAACAAAATAAAGGCAAGGCTGTCATTCATGTTGAAATCGTGATGGGAATTGGGATGTTTGAGCATCATAAAGTTAGATGTCAGAGGAATCTTGCTGACATTTCTTTTTCACTCCCTTACTTTTAGTCTGCAAGACTGAAGCTGAGAGCAGAGAATCACAGAAGCAAATTGCTGAAAGCTCCGTAACTGAGAAACATAGATAGATGTCCCCAGTCCCTCTCTGCAAGATAAAGTGATGTCCTGGAGCACGCATCCTCAGGGGGAGGGGCTGGGTCCTGCTCTTCCACAGACCCTGCCGGTGATGTCTTCCCTTTGGAGTCACTTTTTCATCATGTCACTCTTCTACTGCTTGTATTTTCACATGTTTTGCTTATGCCTTGTTCATAATTAGAATAAAAATATTTTAACAGTTTGTGTTGGGTATTAACTATGCCAATGCTATTCTGTGGCAGGAAATACCTAAAATTAGTCATGGAAAGGTATGATTATAAAATAACATGAAAGTATTGATATGATTCAGTTTACAGAATATTTGCAGATTCATTACATAATGATAAATGATTCAATCAGCATTGTGAAGTTGGGTGTAACCCTGCCTTACAGATAAGAATCCTGGCTGGGCGCAGTTCATGCCTGTAATCCCAGAATTTTGGGAGGCCAAATCGGGTGGATCACAAGGTTAGGAGTTTGAGAACAGCCTGGCCAATATGGTGAAATCTCATCTCTACTAAAAATACAAAAATTAGCCTGGCGAGGTGGCAGGCATCTGTAGTCCCAGTTACTAGGGAGGCTGAGGCAGGAGAATTGCTTGAACCCAGGAGGTGGAGGTTGCAGTGAGAGATCACACCACTGCACATTAGCCTGTGTGACAGAGTAAGACTCCATCTCAAAAAAATAAAAAATAAAAGTAAAACAAGAATCCTGAAAAATCTGAGGGGCTTACCCAGGATCACTCTCGCTGAAACGTTCTCTATTAATTTTTAAAAAATTGATGCTTTTTCTCTCTGCAGTAAGTCCAGGCACTGGAGTGGCGGCAGGGTGGGGAGACTGTTTGGAGACAGTAACGGCTATGAATTTCTTCAAATTATGTTAATTAAATATTGAATGCTTTTTGTATGTCAGGCACTCCCACAGATACTGCCAGAAATGAACTGGACAAGGCTTCTACTGCCAGTGAAACCTTCATTCTAGAGATGCTGTGCCTACCACCATGGGATTTAAGGTGCCATAAGGCAAACTTGCTGACTTTAGTTAAATGCAAAGGAAAAAAAAGCATAAAGAGTGGGGACTGTCCAAATAGTATGCAGAAAGAAGTTCAAGGAATTAAGGTTAGGATTATATAAAAATTTCATCTAAGTAGGGCAGATAAATATTATAAAAATGAATGTATTATATATATAGTATATCTATATATAGTATATATCTATATATAATACCCATATATAATACATATATAATATATAGATTTATATATAATACATATATTATATAATACATACATATATATTTTATAGTATATAAATATGTATATATAAATAGATATTTTTATATATTATATAAATACAGTTTATTATTTTTAACATATATTATATTTTTATATGTGTTAATATAAAAATATATTATATAAATATAGTGTATATATTTACATAATATATGTATTATATATTATATGTATATTTTTATATATTATATTATATTATTATTTTAATATATATTAATTATATATATTTATATTATACTATATATTATACATTATATGATTTATATTATATTATATATAATATATTTATATATAATATAAATATATTTATAAGTATATAAATGTATATTTATATATACGCATATTTATAAAATACATAAATATATTATATATTATATATATAAATATATGTATACATCTATAATACATATATAATGTACCATTACATATATATGTATATATGTGTATATATGTACATATATAATATACTGTTATATATAGTATATCTATATATAATACATATGTTATATGCCTATAGTATATATATAATAGTATATTATATATGTATTATATATAGATATACTATATATAGATATATACATAATATATTTTATATAGAGATATACCATATATATAGTAGCATATTACATATATCTGTCTATACACTAGACACTGACATGCATAATATAAATGGTCTGTTTAAATAATATATATGGTCTCTATATATTACACATACATATGTATTTACATACATAAATGTGTCTATCTTAATCCATTACTTAGTAAATAACCTTGGAAAATTTACTTAACCTCCGCTTCCTCATTATCATTTAAGTGTGCCTGATAATAACATGTAACTGTAGGGTTTTGTTGGGAAGCCTGCCTGAAGTACTAAACCCACTGTCTGGTTCTGAGTAAGCCCACAGAGTGAAGTCTGTATTGCTATTATCACTGCTGTCATTACACTGTGCCAGGTCACGCTCACAATAATTTTCCTGCACAATCGATTGCAAATTCCAACATTTCTAAGCATCCTCTGCCTTTATTCTAGAAATTATGAATTTTAAAATTCCAAAAATGAAGTAATAAAATGCATAAAACAAGAAAAAAATCACTTTTCTAAGTAAAGTCACTGCTTCTTCCGCTGCAGAATGGAGACAAGTTTCTCTGTCTCTCCTCAGCTGGTGTTATGCCCAGCTTGTCTGCAGATGATGTTTGCTCAGCATATGCACCCATAAAGAGTCAACAGCTACAAGCAGAAATGATGCTAGAGAACTGATCAGAACTAGTTACAGCATCACAAAACTCATACAGATGATAATGTGTTCTGCTTACTTTAAGGATGTTCTTGAAAGGGGATTTGAAAACCGTGTTGTCTTCTCTCCTGCTGGAAGATATCTGAAGAGTTAGCCAACACTACATCATTAAACTGGAAAGAGGAGACAGCTAAAGCGAAGTTATCTGTGTGGGCAGTCATTCTGGACGGCTCCGTTGATAGTACCATATGTTAGCTCCAGTTGGCATTCTACAAGGAATTGCAAATGTTTACAGATACTTTGAGGGAAAGGTTCTTTGTGCTGTAGGGTTTGGCATGTGGAAAACTTTGCCAAGAAAAGATGACATAAAAGCATATTTTATCAAGTCTATTTTTCTGTAGCATTCTTCCATATTTATAAGACTTTATATTTGGAGTAATTTGGAGACTGAAGATTAAATGTTTTCCCCATCCCTAGCCTTGCCTGTCATCTTCTGCCTTCCCACTATCTCTTAGTAGTAGATCACTTTGAAATTTTCAGACACTGTAAGGAAGCAACTTATTTGAATTATGTTCAACTTGAGTTGCTTGTTCTCTTTCATGCTCTTTTCAGAATGTTTTAAGTTACATTTTTTAGTCTTTTCTAAAATCAATTGATGTGTCAACAGCAAAGAATTTCTGCTCAAGAAAACATAAAATATGTAATAATGATTAAATTGGGGCTAGAAACTGGAAAAAAATTCTATAAATTGTCAATTCTTTCCTTGAGGTCTTCGCTACAAACATTTTCCAGTAGACTCTTGCCAAGAAAGTCTGACTGAAGTCATGTTTTTTTTTTTCTGGTTTGTGCATCATAATCTCTAAAATATCTCTGGTTGCAATATAAATTATATGCTCATTCTAGTCATGACATATGTTTGTTTGTTTTTTTAAACCGCAATTCTCAGCCTTAGTAAAAACCAGAATTCTCAGTCACTTTTGTCTTTTCAAGAGGAAGCAGTGTTATCACTGATGGGCAGAGCCTAAGCACTCCCACAGGTCATGCGTCATGATGAGATTTACACAATGCAGCACTGAGACAATAAGCCGCTCCCAGTTCTATCTGCATCCACTTTCTTTGCTGACATTGAACGTATCATTTATATCTCTGGACCTCAGTTTTCTTATCTCTAAAATTAAGAAATCAAACAAAAATTATTTTCCACGTGTGGCTGAAACAGCATCTAACCACCACCATTTCCATTCACTTACGGTTGAGTTCTGAAGAGGGCTCTTTCAATATTGGGATATGTTTCCCAGGCTTCTGTCCATATGTTGAAGCTGTGAGATCTGTTCTTTCAAATAGTGAGAGTGGAATCTTTTGTTTCATCTATGTCCAAAGTAACATAAAAGTAGATTTACTCCTCCACTGTCCCATGCTTTGGCTGAATGGCAAGGAGTCCCAGGCACTAACAAATGCAGAACACAAATTGCGCATGCCTGGGTTCCTGAGTGTCCATAGGCAAAGGCCCCCACCCCCAAATCGGAGCCAGCTTTTGGTTTTATGTAAGTAAGAAAATGTTCTCTATAGTGTTCAGCTCCTGAGACTTTCAGGATTATTTATAACATCAGCCAACTAGTCACAGATTCCTTGCCATCTTTGATTTTAACTTGAGTTTTGGCAAAGTAGCTATGAACATTTTCATCCCAATTGCAATCCCTACCAGCCAGAGAGGTCAGATGCTGAGGATACAGTTTTATTCTTTCTTTGGGAGTGGTTTTATGGAGCTAAAGAAGCATGTGGCTCACAGTAGGGGTGCTATGTAGGAGGAGTTTAAACTCTTACTAGGTTAGAAATAGTGTAAAGCAGAGACCTTGACTCAGTGGCAATTGGGAATTAGGCCTTATTTTGCTACCAATGTATAGGTCAATAAACAAAGTTAAAAAGCAGTAAGTTAAAAAAGAAAACAGTAGATTACCTTCTATGATCAATTTATGCTTGAGACTGTCAAAAGTTTATATTAAAAGATGGACATGGTTTAAGAAAAGTTTATAGCATCCTAAACTCTATCCATTGGAAAAACAATTGCAAACAAGTGTCATTCTGAAAGCTCTTGCTGTGAAACTCCATATTAGAAACCCCTCTACTTAGTGGGATAGATTATGGAATTATAAGGACAGAAAGATAAAGAGATGCAACACCTTATAGACAGAGAATACCACATGCAAAAATGAGTTACAGGAATGGATTAATATCTATGCAAAAAGAATCAGAAATAGTTGAGATAGAAATATAACCCAAGAAACAAAAAAAATAAAGCTCCTCTTCTTTAATTATTGAAAATTCTTAGACAAGTTTATTTAAGGAAGTATAGGGCAGAGAAGATAGAAAAAATGAGAATCACCTTTTGAGACACAGGAATCAGAAGAAAATGACTTAAACACATTTCTCAGGATTTAATCAATTCCATGCAGAAAAGTCATGCTAGAGATTCATTGTTTATAGAATCTGTCTCTATATGTGTGTGTATATAGAGAGATTTAGATATTAGATTTACATACACACATATATATATACACATATATAGATTCTATAAGTAATCTCTAGCATGACATTTCTATGAATAACATATATATATATTTGTGTGACTATATATACATTATATATATATGTATAAAATATAGCCTTCCTGTGTAAGATTTTAAGGTAAATTTTTGTAAAATTTTATTAGTAGTGTGGATTTGATAATTTTGTAGAGCATTTTTATATTTTCATAATTCAAATTTAAAGAAGTGCTTCAATTATTCCTAGGGCCTCCATAGTGATGTTCTGTGGAAATTGCAGTAACTGAAAACCAGTGTTGGAAAGTCAAGTGCAATCCTTAACAAATATTTGGAGTGTAGGGCAGATGCTATCACAGTTGAGTATGTCATTATGTTGTTGACCCTTTTCAAAATGCCTGCTTGATAATTTTTGTTGTGTGTGTGGGAAGGGTTATACATCACACACCCACACGCACACACACACACACACATACACACACACATCTTTCACATAAAACACACACACACATACACATCTTTGATATAAAACCTACTTATTTAAACTAAAAGTATTTTCAGGTGAAAACCTTGGAGCATTTTTTCCTGTTTAGAGAGAATCAAGTGAAAAATTTTACTGTGAAATTATAGTTACTTAGAAAAACTAGCATGTAATACAATAATAACATATTCAATTACAATGTATGTTTAACTGAGAAAACTTTGAGAATTCTAAATATAAAAGGAGCACTGCCCTCAGATGAATAGAAGTAAAACAAAACTTCTCAACCCCAGGGTAGCAATTATATATATCAAATACATCAACTGTAGTTATTATTATTTTAGTATCACAGAAAATTTGGCTATACAAATTTTGGCTATACAAATGATGTAAGCTTCCTATACATCAAAACATAAAAAGATGTGCATGTTCTTAATGCCTGACACAAGAAAATATTATTGATTTCTTCTCTGGAACTAGTCACTAATAACCTAGATGACGTTAATATATGGCCATTGAACAAGAAACTGGACAAACTAAGAGGAGGTTTCACAGAGGGAATAGTCTTCAAATATTAGTAACATATCTACCTTCCGAAAGAAATAATAAGCATTTCTGATGCTATTGCTCATTGAACTGATTTTTGTGAGGAGCTAATTAGATGAGATTGAGCACCTAACTTGAGCAAAGGACAACTTAAAATGTGTTGGAATGAACAGATAGAATGCAAGCAATCATTAATTTTCAACTTCCAGTGACATAGCTCAGGAGTCACTAACACCATTTACTTTCCCTTGCATATGTATTAACATGGGAAAGGTATACTGTTTTATGATTTAATATTTTTAACTGGCAAAAGAGGAAATAAATGAAATACCCCCAAGCCCCACATCACCCTGGTTAACTATCACTGCTCTCTAGCAAAATGCCCTCTGCCCTGACGAAGAATGAGGCAAAATCACAATCAATAATAATTCTTAGACAGTAGTAAATCTACCTAAAAAAGTCTCAAACACAATTTTCTTTTTTTTTTTTTTTTTTGAGACAGAGTTTCGCTCGTGGCTCAAGCCTGTAATCCCAGCACTTTGGGAGGCCGAGGTGGGTGGATCACGAGGTCAGGAGATTGAGACCATCCTGGTCAACATGGTGAAACCCCGTCTCTACTAAAACTACAAAAAATGAGCTGGGCATGGTGGCGCGTGCCTGTAATCCCAATTCAAACACAATTTTCAATGCGATTAAGTAAACAAGTCAGGAAACTATAGCAATAAAAAAAAAAAAAAAAAAAACAGTTAAAGAGGGATTTAAACTTACTCAGAGGAGTTTAATTCCCATTCACCTCTCTCTTTGTAGGCCTCTTTACCTACAGCCAGGTTCCAAATGAAAGAATCATTCAATGATAGTTTTGGTACAAAAGAAACAACTTTTAATGTAATTTGAAAATACTTATTGATCTGAAATGTGAATGAATTTTAAAACAGGATTAAATACTTAATGCAAGGTTTTATGTAAACTTAACATTTCTCTAAGAGCTATAAGAAGATACAGTGTTTAAGAAAAAAATTCAGATTGTACAAAATACGTTTACCGTTCCTAACATCGAACCATTTAAAAAATGCTCTATAGAAATACATATTGAATGAATTCAGTTGCTAAAAATAAAAATCCCATTAAATAAGTTGAACACAAAAGTAGATAGTAAAGCACCCAAAGACAGTTATACTTGAGGCAAATTAGCCATTAGAGGAACTGGTAATTTCATAGCTATCTTTATAACCCCAGGTGTTCCTTGACCTCTTCCACTTAACCTCTGGACCCTTAACCTTTTCTCCAGCCAGCCCCCTATGATAGTTAATTTAATGTGTCAGCTCGACTGGACCAAGGGACTCCCAGATAGCTGGTTAAACATTGTTTCTGGTTGTGTCCGTGAAGTGTCTCCAAAAGAGACTGGTATTTAAACCACAGACTGAGTAAAGCCCCCTCTCACCCACGTGTGTTGGCATCTTCCAATCTGAGGGCCCTTATTAAACAAAAAGGCTGAGCCAGGGTGAATTCTCTATCTCCTTGAGTTGGGACATCCACGTCTCCTGCCCTGAGATAGTGGAAGTCCTGGTTCTCTGGCCTTTGCACTCCGGGACTGACATCAGAGCCCCCACCCATGCACCCCAGGCCTGTGGCCTCAGAGGGGAGTGACATCATTAACTCCCCTGGTTCTCAGGCCATGGACGCAGCCTAAATTACCAACAGCCTCCCTGGTTCTCCGGCTTGCAGACGGCATATTGTGGGACTTTTTCCCTCCATAACTGCATAAGACAATTGCCATAATAAATCTCCTGGTATAAAGATCTATATTTAATCTACTAGAATCTATTGGTTCTGTTTCCCTAAGGCCTTATTACACCTCCCGTAAAGTTCCCTGTTATAATCCACCCTTGCTGCATCCAATTCATATGCTTGGAACCTCTTGCCAAGAGGTTTACGTCTTCACAGTTTCAGCAGCAGCTGTGGTTTCTATTTTAACCACTGTTACAATCAAGCAAAGTGATGTTCTACCTTGAGGCATTATTAACGTAAAACAAATTTCTCACTTCATTTGTACATCCACAAGGTCATCTGCAAACAGGAAATTCTTTTTACCAAGCCCTCAAATCCGTTGTAGACCACTACTTCTCGACCTGTTTTCTATGGTGAAAGAATATTTTTTTCCATATGTCTCAGATTTAAACTTTTACAAAATAAAATAAAAATTAATACATCAAAAATAAAAAACATGCAGCTCATAATCCCATCTTTTAATTATAAGATTCAAATTGCTATAAAAATTTCGGCCAGACCCGGTGGCTCACGCCTGTAATTCCACCATTTCTGGGGGGCTGAGGTGGGCGGATCACCTTAGGTTGGGAGTTTGAGACCAGTCTGACCAACAGAGAGAAACTCCATCTCTACTAAAAATATAAAATTAGCGGGGTGTGGTGGCCCATGCCTGTACTCCCACCTACTGGGGAGGCTGAGGCAGGAGAATCTCTTGAACCCGGAAGGCGGAGGTTGCGGTGAGCGGAGATAGCACCACAGTTTCAACTTTATTATGCTTATCCTGTCACAGGTCAGAAAGAAAATATCATTTGAAGACCAGCATCTGCCAGCAGGGCATATATTAGGTAATAGACTGCTTCTGGTTTCATCATTTCCCTCAGACGGAATGTCTTACTCAAGTATAAATTGTCTTGGTCAGATATTGAGAAAAAAGTAGGCAATTATCCCTTTAATAATCAAAAATATTCAAAATTGAACTTGAGAATGTACAATGCTAATCAAATTGAGGTTCGTAGTTATTGAATATCAGTTTTTAGGGGGTCAGTGAAAATATTTTTAAAACTTGTATGGTATGTAATGTATCTTTTAGGGAAGAGCAAAGGTTTTTTGGAAAGAGCAACTTTAGATACATCCAAAAGGTCAGCAATGCCTTGTTAGAGGTTGGAAAACATTATTTTAGGACAAAGATGTAACAAATAGCATTTATCGTCGCTTGCATTAAGCCTAAAACAACGTCAGTTTTAGTGATGCTGTTTTATTGTGGTCCTCCTGGAGGACTGGAGTAGCCAGGCTCAGAGAGCAAGCTGACGTCATCTGTGGGCTTCTTTATTCATTTGAATATTGAGAAAGGTGCGCCTACCCGATGTTTTTGGCTATTTTGATATTTTTAATGGAAAAAATTAGATAATAAGATTACATACCTTTTGAAGCCACCATTTTCACCTGATAATTAGCATCATCAAAATATGATTATGGGTTTGGCTCTATGCTTTCTAAAGCAGGAGATGGATATTCCATTGAGAAGAAACCAATCTATTTACAGTATTTTAAAATAAGTTAAGGATAAAGTCAGCTATGTTGAGAATAAAAACCTATCTCTTAGGCATCTCCCCATGATATTTTTGTCCAGGTCTAAAAATGTCCCAGATCAGTAACAAACTCACAGAGTTTACCTAATGATGAATTCTAACAGAAACATTCCTTATTTCCTTCTTAGCTGGAGTCTTGTCAAGCTGGTGGAGTGATCATCAGTATTAGATTATGTGTATACTTAAAATTCATTTGAATTGCATGGAAGCTACTGGATCAGTATGGGGATTAGTAATTTGTGAGTTTGAAAATAAGACAGTCTGCACCAGAATTCCCAACAGAGTGCTCCTGGTGAGCATTAGATAGCAATGCTTGTAAATGTTTAATACTGCTGAAAATTTAAAAACTGTTTTTTCAGCTTATTAAAAATTTACAGTATTTGAAATGATGTTTGAACATGATTCTTTCATTACTCCAGTAATACTTTGGTGTTGTACCTTTGCCTCTCAGTGCTCTGGAGATGCTCCACAGCACTGCACTTCCCCTTTCCCTGGACATTCCACAGATCCAATGCTTTTGCTTTGTCTCGTAATTATAGAAATGCATTCTTCCTTGAAGTATCAGGTTTGCATGTGGACATACTTATTTTCTTAATTAATTCTCTCCTATCTTTTTCTGACTAGATGTTTTGTCAACTATTGAGAGTGCAATACTGAAATCTACTCCTATTGTTGCTGAAATCTATATTTCTCTCTTCAATTATGTCTATTTTGTTTTCATGTATTTTGGGGCTCTGTTGTTAGATGAATGTACATTTGCAACTGTTTCCTGCAGAATAACATTTTCATCTCTATAAAATATATCTTTTTGTTTTTAGTAATATTTTTTGTATTGTTATTTTGTCTTAAAATCTCCTTTTGTAATATTAGAAGTGCTACTACAGCTCTCTTATGTTTATCATTTGTATGGAGTATCTGTTTTTATCCTTTCTCTTTTGAGCTGTATGTTTCTTTAGTCTAAAGTGTGTCTATTGTATACAGCCTGTAGTTGGAGTCTGTTATTTAATCCAGTCTGACACTCTTTGACTTTAGATTGAAGTGTTTTATCCATTTATGTTTACAGTAATTTTTGGTATAGTAGTGGTTTCCTATTTGCTTTCTGTATGTTTTATATTGTCTGTTTCTTCATTTCTCCATTATTGCCATCTTCTTTTTGTTAAACGGATACTCCTTCTGTGCAATTTAAATTCCTTTTAAAATAATACATTTTTGCAAATTATTTGTTTAAGTGGTGTTCTGGATATTACAACATGAACCTCAACCTAAGATAATCTAGTTCAATTTGATATTAATTTCATTCCAGTAGTGCATAGAAACCCTGCTGCAATATAGTCTCTATCCCTCATACTTTTTGTGCTATTATTGTTATATAAATTACATCTTTATAAACTATACACTTATCAATGCTGTTTTTTAAAAGATAGTTTTGATGCAATTACAATCCCTGGCTGAAAGTATTTTTTTTCAACACTCTATGTATGTCAGACTGCTTATGTCTGGCCCTCATAGTTTCTGATGAGAACCATTTTTCTTATTAAAGATCTATCGTATTTGATAAGTTATTTTTCTCTTGCTGCATTCAAAGATTTTCTCTTTGATTTTTGATAGTTTGTAAGGCTGGCTGCCTCACAGAGGGTTAAACGGACACATCCATCTCTCTCTGCGCCTGATAACTGCGTCATCACCCAAGCTCATTATCTGGCCTTGCCGCATGGCTTCCCGATACCCACCTCTGCATACCAGACCCAAGCCCACATTCAGCACTAAATTATGCATTCAACCCCCAGCCTGCTGTTGATAAACCCTGCAGGAAAATTTTTTAAAGAAGCCCCATCAGACCCTGCCCGGTAGCAGTCTGCTCTGTATGCCCCTGGAAGGCCCGCTTACCCAAGGTCCCACCCACCTACCCATAACCACTAGCTCCAGGCATTTCCTGCTCCTTAATAGCCAACAGGATTGTGTTCACTTTGTTTCCCAACAGCCAATCAAGTCCCACCCACCTACCAATAGCAACTAGTTTCAGGCATTTCCTGCTTCCTGACAGCCAATAAAATTGCCTTTGCTTTGTTTCCCCAGTAGACAATCAATTGCCTTCCCTTCCCATAAAACCCCATGACCTAAACAGCCAGGCGTGACTTCTTTGGCCCCTTCCTGGACCACAGAACCTCACCCGGGAGCTGAATAAATTGGCTTCTCATTTTCTCATACTTGCCTCAGTTTCCTCATTTTACCTCGGCAATAAACCTTACATTGACTATTATGTTTTCAGTTGGGCATATCTGACTTTATTCAACTGGAGTTTATTTTAGCTTCTTGTAGTTGCAAATTAATATTTTTGATAACCTTTGAGAAATTTTGTCCATTATTTTTCCAATACTTTTTTCTCCCATGTTGTTCTCATCTTTCCTCAGAAACTCCTATCACATGTATTTTGGTATGTTTGAATGTATTCTACAGTTATATGAGTCTCTGCTGATCTTTTTTCACTTATTTCTGTGCTTCATACTAAATATTGTTTATATATTTATATATTTTCATGTTCTCTAACCTTTATTCTGCCTGACAAGACATTCTTTTTATTCAATGTTGTTATTTTCATTTCAGTTATATTTTTAAATTCTGAAGCTTCTACTTGGTTCTTTTTATTTATGTTCCAAACATCTTTATTGATAGTCTCTATTTTCATAAACTTAGAGAACTGTAGGCCTAACAATTCCAGATGATTGTTATAATTTATTAATGCCCTGAAGCAAGATTTTTTTTTCTTTGAATCTGAGATATGAGTCAAGTAGTTATATTATCTTGGGGATAAAGTTTATTGAGCAAGATGCTAGAAATATTGTTAAAATATTGACACAGTTCTGGATTTGGGGCTTTAGAGGGATTTCCAAAACAGATTACCCTTCTCTAATCTTGATTAACACACCATAGGGTTGGAGCGGGAAACTGGAGTAGTCTAAGTTAAACCACCACATTCTCCATAGTCTTACCAAGATTTAGTCATTTTTGTTGGGGAAAAAAAATGGTTTCTAGTTTGTTCTGTGCTTTTGGTTAATTTCTAGAGTTCAGAAATAATTTATTTCATTAGTTTTTTAAATATGTTCATGCCTTTGTGGGGCAGAGGATTCAAAAGCATCTTCATTGTATAATTTCAAAAGTCTGGTTCCTCTCATTTTTATCATTTTATGCTACAAAAATTCTGTACATATTTGTTATGTATATTATTACTATTTGTTATTAGTGATTTTTAAATAGAAAAATGTTAATTTTGTTCATTTTAAAGTTGTTACTTCTGTCCTGTCTTTGTTATTAATATTATTAGCTTAGTTTATAAAAATAAAGTATAATTTTTGATGAAACTTTATTTTTAATTGTATTTTTTTTCTAAAATAAAAATAAATGCAGGATTTCTTGGTTCTGGCATGGTATACAAGGAGATTGAAATTCTTCCCTTCATTGTACATAAATAAAATACAGAACACACTGAAAACTCAACAATTCTTCTTAAATTCATTAGAGAAATGAAATCACAGAGTAAAGTGTTGCCCATCAAACTGGCAAATATAGAAAATCACAACTTGGCTGGGCTCAGTGGCTCACCCCTATAATCCCAGCACTATGGGAGGCAGAGGCGGGTGGATCAGCTGAGTTCAGGAGTTCAAGACCAACTGGCAAAGCCTGTCGCTACTAAAAAGTACAAAAATCCTAGCCAGGTGTAGTGGCGGGTACCTGTAATCTCAGGTACTCAGGAGGCTGAGGCGGAAGAATTGCTTGAACCCGGGAGGCAGCAGTTGCAGTGAGCCGATATCACAGCACTGCACTCCAGCCTGGGTGGCAAGAATAAGACTGTCTCAAAAAAATAAATAATTAATTAAAAAACTCACAACTTACTACAGCAGAAACCCAGTCCTGCATAAGAAAACGTGAACTGTAATTGAGGAACTACTAGACTCAATGTGGTGAGTCTGAGAGTTAAAAATTCCAGGGGATACCCACACTTTGGTGAATTTTACCTTCTGGAACTCTAAAAAATGCTCACAATTAGCATCAGAGAAAAATCCCTTTGTGCTTTGGGCAGGGACGATGGGGGTACATTAACTATTTTAAGACATGCCAGAGCATTTTGCTCTTCTTAAGAAGGCCTGCTGTTGAAAGAATTTACTGTACAAGAACCTAGGCTATTTGGATTAAGCCTAACGGACCTGGGGGATGTCAATATCCACCTCTGGCTGCCCTAACCTTCTACATGAAGTAAGGAAAACGAACAACTCCAGCTCTCTCCAGCCATCCTGCTTCACCTAAGCATGTGTGTGTTTGGTGGGGTGGGAGGTGGGGTGTGTGGACTAGCAGCAGTTCACAGCCCACAGGCACAGACGCATTAAAAGACTGAGACCTATCATAGGACTATGCTTTTCCTTTTCCCATTCCTTAACACTACTTCACTAAAGCCTTTTTTAGAGGACTTACTTTAACCTAGCACATCATGTTAAGCTTCAACAACAGTAACAAATTACAAGGCATACTAAAAAGCAACAAACAAAGTAAAACAAAACAAAAACACAGTTTGAAGAGATACAGCAAACATCAGAACCAGCCACAGATATGGCAGTGATGTTGAAAGTATCAAACTGTGATACTTAATGAACAACTAAAATAGGTTAAAACAGCTATGATTAATATGCAAAAGCCTTTAAAGGGAGAAGCAGACAGCATGCAATTTCAAAAGGACAATGAAAAGAGGGGTATGGAAATTTTAAGAAAGAAGCAAGAAGAAATGCTGGAGATAAAAAGCACTGTAACAGAAATAAAGAATGCCTTTGATGGGCTCATTAGTAGACTGGACCTAGCTGAGGCTAGAATCTTGAAGCTAAGTTATCTATCAATAGAAATTTACAAAACTAAAAAGGAGAAAAGGAAAAAATAGACAAAGAAGAAAAAAGAACAGAATATCCAAGTATTGTGGAACAAGACAATTGCAAATGATGTAATGTACACATAATGGAAATATCAGAAGGAGAAGAAAAAGAGGAAAGACCAGAAGCATTCCATTCCATGACAGCAAAGAACAGCCTGAAACTTTAGAGTCAGGAAAGCTTTAATCTGTCTCCACCATTAACTACCAGATAAAGATATTTATTTATTTTAACCATCATATTTGCCACCCGTAAAATGGAGATTATTAAACCTACTTCATAAGATTGTCAGCCTTATTACATTAAATTTGATAACACAGTGGAGTACATAGCACATGATAAGAGCTTGATGAATGGTCATTCATTTTTAGCATTGCCTCAGGTATGTGTGATCATTTTATTAGAGAATCCAATGTGACCCTGTTCCTTCCAGAGCTGGTACAGAAGTATCTGGAATAGTTGAAATGTTTTGGCAGATTTAAGAAGATTTTGCACAATAATATATCATTCTTGAGTAAGAAACAATGAAAGTTCTATGGTCATTAGATTAATTGCCAAACATGTCATCATCCCACCTGTACTTCTGCTGCCACTTGACTGCCCTGTTCCAGACCTCACCACATTTCAGCCCTAAACTTATTTTCTTTCCTGTCTGACTTAACTTCCAAGTCATGACCCCTCAGATCATTTTAAGGGTCAACCTCATGGTTCCCAGGTATTTACTTTTTTAATGGAGTGTGTCTTGGTACAGGCCTGAGTTTCCCATACTGGTTTACTTCCTTCACAGGTAGTCCTGAATATCACATGGTTGCCTCCATCTGTTTTTAATTAGGCAGAGAGAAATTAATGCAGCAACTGTGCTGTCAAACAGAGAACTGATGTTTTGGGCAGTACCAGAATGTACTACCTACTTCTCAATCAACTGAAGTGTGATATGACAAAATTATACTCTTCAACCAAATTAGTTTGCTTCAGGTGAGACATACGGGTCTTTGAGAGCAGCAAGGGGACAATCATAGCTAAGGCAGCGAAGGCAGTGTAGTGAACACCCAGACATCTTACCTTTCTCACCAGATTCCTGCTGACTCAGAGATTATGACCTTTAACCAGCGGGCAGCCAGGTTGCAGGTAAGGGGTGAAGCAGTATTTGACTTCAAGAAGTGTTATGGAATGCAATATTTTTGAACATTTTGCTTCTTGCCCTATAATTGAGAGAAAGATCAACCTACACAGACAGATGATGTTTTCTTTGAAATTGATATACCCTGATATGCTGGCTGTAACATATTCTGAGCAATAGGTAACATGTACTTTCAAAACATGTTCAAAAAGAAATCTCACATAGAAATACACTTGATAAGAATTTTCTTGAGGTCAAATATGGAGCAACTGCAATCCAAATGATAAAGAATTCTCTGTAGTTAGTCATAAGGCACACAGAAAGACCTTGCCCTTCCACTGGGATATGGCAAGCAGGTTGCAAACAACAGTGTTAACCAAAGAAGAGTGAGAAGCAGGTTTTCTTGGCCATAGGGCCATGTTTCCCCAAGGTTTTCACCAATGTCTGGATGTACTGGAATCTTAATATGTAGTACATGGTGTTATAGTTGCTATGTGACATAATAAGATTGTACTGCGTTTGTGTTTAATATAATCATACTTTAACTACACTGTAATTGTATATTGCTCTCATTCCATTACACAAGTCCAGTTATCCCCAAATAATGTGTGTTTCCTTTGTAAAATCCCAGATTACTGAAACACTATAGGAATTTAGAGAGATAAATAATTGTGCTGGTCATTTAGTTCCTACTCAGAAACTGCACAAAGATCTTGTTTCTCCTCCACAAACGGTGACCAAACGCAAACATGCTTTCTAAAATCGTGGGCTTATGCCGTGTGCTAACACTGTCTGTGAACCTAACAAGTTGTTTTGCACATGGTGAGTATACAGGTAATATTTGTTCAATTAACAATCTAAGTTCAGGTTTGCCGTGTTGGTGTAGGGGTTCAATCAACTTTATTTTATAACTGAAAGTTACAAAGATAATAAATTTTGGTTTAAATAATTTTATCTATCATTTACCATTGATGGTACATCGATTTCAAAACTCACATCTTAAGGATATTTAGTTTGCTTTCCCTTCAGAATTTGCACTCCGAATTATGTATTCCTATAATCACATATGCCTTAAAATACTGAGTACAAGATTATTTTTATAGACAATCATAAGGTTCTATTTTCTTCCGAATGTAACATTTCCTACTTACTTGTGTCTTTATCCAGGTACAATAAAGGTACAAAAGCTGTATCAATCACCTATAATGAAGGCAGGATATTCAAGTCAGTAGTTCTCAAATATATTCTTTCCCAAGATACTGAATCAGCAGCAGTGACTCACTATGATAATAACAACTCTTATTTGTTGAGATTCATTTCAAAATATGAAAGGCCCATGTTGTTTAAAAAAAAACAACCTTCAAAGTCAATTCCTTAATTATGGAAAATACAAATTAAAATGTCATTTTATTTTATTATTTTTCTTATCAATTATAGTTTTTGATACAATTTTCTTTACACCTATGTTAGGGAACAAATACTGCTTTACTTTCTAGTTTTTAATTGCATCATGATCGTCATTTTGTAACAAAAATAAATACATTTTAAAAGTTTATTGAGGTGTGTTTCTCAAAATGTATTCTTGATCCAGAAGTCATAAAATGATATTGACCAATTTTCATCACATTCCTAATTTTTCTGAAGATAATGTTACAAATCACTTCAAAAGCTATTACATGTCTCTGTAAACAACTCTGAAAAATAACAACAATTTCGTTTTAAAAATCTCAAAACCAACAAACTCACAATGAGAAAGTTATAATTTATTGTATTTTTCCCAGTAAAGGGAAGATCGATTTTACTCTACTAGTAAGTAAAAGCAGGATTGCAGGGAATTTAAGTATTATCTACCAGATGTTGATTCCACTAAGCCAGCTTTCTAGCTTGTTTTAGGGGCTTTTGATCACAGTTTGCTTGAGGTAAACAAATGGCAAGCTAACTCTGTGGCTCTAATCCAGCAAATGAGCCCTGCTGGTTCAAGGAAGCTCAAGGAGAGAGAGGTTTGAGAGCTTAGGGAAGGTGCCCAGTTGTTCCATCTTGCATTTTTGCATTCAAGTTCATCGCAATTACAGGAATTGAGAATTACATGTCTCCTCCATGTTGGAAGATGGGACGAGACCGCTACATTAACATTTAGCCACAAAAGGACATTTTAATGACCTTCACAAGTTTACAGATTTAGCATTAGGTTTGTTATTTAATAATCTAAAAGCTCTCCTACAAGTAAAGGTGTGTTGCGTCCAGATAGCGGCACACCCTAGGGTGCTACTTGCTACCAAGCAAATCCCCATGCTGCTCCTGAACTGATCTGCTGCCGCAAACTCAGTCCTCACTGGATTTGAAATCACGTAGTTGTATCAAACACAGTAAGCTTAAACAAAAGAGTTAAATTTAAGCAAACATGGAAATGATAGAAACTTACTTCATCAGATAATTTTTAAAGAACTTTAAATTTAATCGCATGCATTTATTCCTCATTTTACATAAATCCTCACTCCACGTCTTGGGTGTCAGCTTAGTGGGGTGGATAGACACAATACATCTACGTCACCTGGGTTCAGATCCCAGCTCTTCTAATTATTAAGTGTACAGACCTAGACAAACTCATATTCTTTGTTTCTTACATTATCTTCTGTAACATAGAGATAATAATAGTTCCTCCTTTATGCAGTTATCAGGTGGATTAATTAGCTAATATTTATAAAGTGCTTGACATGACACCTGGCACAGACTCAGCTTTGCTCTTGTTAACCTATCAATAGAGAGCTGGGAGAGTTGGGAGATGGGAAAACTGGCATACTTGTACCCATTCAGCTGGTTGAAAGAGATGCCACATGGAAGTCTGAAATTGGAGCACAGGAATGATAAGGCTCAGTGTCTACTTGCTGGAGATGTCCACACTGGAAGTCATTATTGACAGTCTTTTCAAGGGGCGAGCCTGTTTCTCACATAATAAAACTCATTTCTTTGGGTTGCCCTTAGCAACAGTTACTTCTCCCTTTGTTAGATCTCAAGAAGATGGTTCAAAAAAACCACTGAAAAATAAACCTAAACAGAAGGTAATCAGGTTTCATCATACCATTAAAAAAATAAAATAAGAGGCACTTACGGACCACAGCTATTATAACCAGAACAAAGGGAAAACAAATAGAAAGTGTTTGGAAAGAATTGCATAAGATTTTTGCAGATGAAAACGGTATTGTTCACCCCTGCGGTGGATTCCACAATTGTGAGTTGTTTTTATAATAGTGGGAATAGACTCCACACTATTTGGTACCTTGTTTAGCTCCTGAATTGCTCCATCACTATGTCACTCCCAGAGACAATCACTATTCAGAACATTGGTGTTCACACACAGGTTGAAATACATTTGCCATACCTGCTCTGAGCACAGCACAAATTGATACCTATGTGTGTATTTTGCTATACTTTTCTATTAGACAGTTTTATTAACATGGTGTCCCTGAGAGACAGACTAAGGGGTAAACATTATTCTTTTTACAGAAAGGGAAATTGAGGCAGACTAACTTACACAGAAGACAGCCCATACCAGAATGTATATCTGTTGATAACTAACCCAACACTTTTTCTGTAAGATATGAACACGTACACTAAAAACAAACATTTCTCCCCATCTCTCTTCTTGACATATTATACCATGTTTCCTAAACCGTCGCAGATCCTAAAGTATTGCTTTCGTATAATGCTGCTCGTACCTTTCTGTCCAACTGATATATGGTCTCGCCTTGGTTCCTAACAACTGCTAGACTAGGATTTCTCAGCACCAGAACCCTAATACATTTCTCATCTATATAGTAGTAAGCTATAGAATATCCTATCTTACCACTTATCTTTTTTGCTATTTTCTCCCAGATTTATTTCAGCCTCATGATTCTAATTAAATAGGAAATGTAATATTTGACAAATTTATTGCAGTGATTTTATTCTGTATTGAATTGATATTTTGTTGCACAATACATTATGCACACAGAATATATGTAATACTCGTATGTGTATGCCTATCATATTTTGTTTCTTATTTATGTATGTAGCTGTCATTTCTTGGCTTAGATATAGAAATTTGACAGTGAGGATAAATTTAACAAATACTTGTTGAAGGAAAAGATGTTTAAATGTCTGGAAGTCTGGTATGTTCAGAATATGATATCCAGGTACTGGATTGCTCTTTGTAGCAGAACTTGGATTTCTATTTGAGATTTTATGATCCACAAAATAATCATTCTTGTGATCATTCCTATTCTACTAAGCCCTTGTCATGTACTCGTGGTAAAATCAGAAAATAAAGAGCACCATAGTAAAATTTCCATGAAGCTAGTTTTATTTAAAAATTATTATTTTATCAGAAATTATATCCTTTCAAGTTTGTTTAGAATAGCTGTTCACTTATAAAATGAAGGTCATAGCAAATGGTAATATTTGTATATGTGGTACAGTGGCAGTGGACTCAGTGTGTGCATGTGTGTATGCATGTATTGAAGTGTTCTTACTTCAAAATAAAAAGTTGACAATTCTACATAAGTCCTAAGTACTGAAGCTTTACTGATTGTGAATGCCCAACTCTGGAAACCATTGTGCTATAAAAAATTATGATCTCAGCTACCCAGAGGGGCTAGGCAGCTTGCATTTAGACATTGCTTCTCGTTCACATCCATTCTCTAATGCATTTGGATTCTTTCTAATCAGGAGAAAATCTACTTTGCTCTAAGTTCACGCCTTACACAGTCTGAAAACTGGAGAATTTTTTTTCAATTAGACAGCAAGTGGATTGCTGAAAAGTGTCTGAAAATCAATCACAGTACAAGGTGCGCAGAGTAAGCCTGTTATCTTCCGAGATTGCAATTCAGGGGTTGAGAATTCTATTTTGCGTCAGCCAGAAAGTTTGGGTGAACTAAGTGTCATTTAAAGCGTATAGGTACAAATGAAATTGGCACTGTGAAAAGGATCCCAGCACACAAAGAAAGATGTCGCAATTCTTTCTACCTTCAACTTCCGTAATTATTTTGAAAAAGCGGATCTCCTCCAGTTTAAAAGACAGTGGTTTTTAGAGGAGTTTGATAGCTTTACAAATGAATTGATGAGAAGTTTTTGTGAGCCACTGAGGTAAACAATGGCTACGTTTGACAAGAGGAAATATAGTCGCAGGTTGCATAAGCACTGGATTCCTTATGACACGTTGCTAAAATCGAGAGCTTAGCCCAAACACTGCAAAGTACAGAAGCATCAAAGAATGTGTGTCAGTTATAAACATGTGACAACGTGTTACTTTGGCGATCATCTGTCTATAAAGAGTAAAACAGAGTTTTAAAATTCCTTTCTGAAAAGTTAAATCACTGTGATTAGATTTAACTCTGCACTCACAGGCCGCATTGTAGATTTGAAGCTAGCTTCTTCTTGCTGGCTCTGTGACTCTGGACAAGTTTTAATTAACATTCTGCTCCTGATTTTTCCTTATCTGTGAAATGGGGAGAGTAATAAAATGCATAGGATTGTCATAAAGATCAAGCAAGTTCCTGTCTGGAAAGTGCAGGAAGAGTGGGTGCTTAGTGAGGACTAAAATCATCAAAAGGCTGGCTCTGGCCCTTGCATCATCTCTCAACAGCTGCTTTAATCACTATGGGAAAGAAAAAAAAAATCAGCTCAAAGTTTCACCAGAATCACCCAATGGAAGAAAAAACATTTTATGAAAGTCTACTCTATTTCCCTGAATTAAACACCATTGATTGGTTAAACAAAGTGCTAGACATGTTTTATTTAATGCTCGAATGATAATGGTCTTCATTATAGGAAGGCCGAAGAAAGTCAATAATGAATCTGTATGAGTGGGGTTGAGATAGGGGCAAAAACAGAAGCCTAACCACTGCCATCTTACAGAGAAGCCACCTGGGCCCTGGGCAGAGGTGCCGTTCTCAGAACTGTTATTGCACTGCAATTCTCAGAAGTGTTAAGTGTAAAAATTTCCACTGCTACCCCCCTCCCCTTGCAACAAACTGCTAACTTTAGCTTCTGTACAGATAGCTTGCTTTGCACACCACTGGGCCCCCCTGAACAAGGATGTGGTTTTGCAGCTTAAATGCCTTGCTCCCCCTGAGCTCAGGGCCACGAGTTGAAGAGACGTGAGTCCTCCGTGGCCACCGGCAGTAAAGACCCTGCAATTTGGCATACTTTTGTCTTGGTGTTGATTTTCTGCTCGCTCCAGTGCTACAGGGTCTATGCAAGCACACTTTCCAACCATTCTTTTCTCAATATATTCTCCCTCTTCTAATCCTCTGTGGATGAACTTTGTCTTTTACTCCATGAGAAAAGACACGTATTTTCAGGGCATTGTCTTCTAAGTGGCAGTAAGTTTGGGGCCAGAGGTAGAATATACAACAGCATGGATGGACATGAAACTGCTCGGTGACCCTGGGCCCCTTCTGTCTTCCATCCTCTCAACCCTCCTCTCCTCCATGCGTTGAGCAAATGTTTGAAGACTATTGGTTTAAAGGACGGCATGCCTGTCACACTCGTTATGTATTGTTCTGCTGGTAGTCAGGGTTAGTCTATTAAAATGAAGAAACTCAGAGCTGGAGGAGGCGTTCAGGGACGTAGTGTATCTGGTAGCACGAACTGCCGGATGGGCGAGACAGTGTGGACTCAAAAGCTTTAGTGCTGGTTGATGAAACATGAATATTAGAAGAAAAGGGAAGGACAAAACAAGGAGTAGCAAACAAGCTGGAGAGCAGAAAATGAGTTTCACATAAAAGTACATACTTAAAGAGGGGAACGACACATCTGTTACACAGCATAGCTGTTTTCCAAGCCACGCAAGGTGGTATCAAGCCCATCAGAGGAGAAAGTCCCCTCCGGCTTTCCCAGGGAGACTAGGAGCTATTGTGGAATCAGATGGCCTCAAAACTCAGCAAGATAAATACTATCGAAGTTTTAGCATGTAAGTTGCTAATTTTTCAATGTATAAGTTAACTTGCCTTGGAACTCCGAGGAAGAAATGACGCCCTGATACACATCACAGTGATTCCTCCCTGTCCCCATCCCAGCCCATATATTTTCAAGTAAGGGTTTGATGTTAGGAATATTTCCCCTTCAATTTAGAAAATGGCCTTAGCTGCTACAGGAAGGATCATTCAAATATCAGTAACATGTATTCATCCTATCCCTCATGTTCTTGTTTTTCACAATAAGCTAGAAGTATTTGGTTTATACACTATCTGAGATCATATAAAAAACTATCTATGTGAACTTTACTTTTACCTTATACTTAATACAATAATTGAGTAATAATAAATATAGATACCTGGATTCATAAAAATACACACTGATCATTATGCCAAAGAAAGTGTCATTTGGAAATTCGATTCTTGGAGGACACACACTTTGAGGAGCTCTTCTATATGCTGCAATGTTCTAGAAGCAGTTCATTAGTAGCACACAGAATATGACAATGACAGGCACAGACAGATTAACTACTTTCCTATTTTTCTAGCAACTGCTATTTTAAATTGAATGACAGTTGTTGGGTTTGTGCATGGGGCAGTTTATGTGTCTACATTTGCAGTCAGCCCAAACTCCCAAAACTGAGGTAGGCACATCTCCAATGTTGGATAGGTGGCTGATTTCCAGGGGGTACTTACTGCCATGTGCTAATGTGATGCACTTCCTGGAATATCCACTATTGTAAAATGTGAAATAATTAAGTGTTGAACAGATATAATATAGAAGGTAACATAATTTTCTGTTCTCTAAAAGAAAATCTAGATTTTTGGCTGCTGATCCCATCTGAACTCGGAAGCTACGCACTCTCTTGTTTCTGTCCTCAATATAATTTGTAGGAGCACTTTGAAGTTCATGTTTTCTATCATGTTATTTAACTTGCATATTTTTAACTTATTTTTGATGAATTTATATAGCCAGTAAGTCACTCCTTTCACACTCCTTTCATAGTATTCCCCAAACTAATACCCAAATGCACACGCGCATGCACACACACACACACACACACACACACACACAGAGAGAGACAGATCAACACCACTCTCCCCATAATTAATTAAGGGACTCCCAGGGGATTAAATATGTAAATGTCAATTGGTTATTTGCTAAAATAGATGTTCAGCAGTGAAATCCTATCCTCTTTGTGATAGAAGAAACTCCTCTTTTGACTTCCAGTTCTCTCTCACATAATATGGTGCTATTTAGAGATTTGTCTTCAGCTCATTTCTCTTTTCACCCTACATGTTAGTTCCCTCTTAACCTAGCAAGTCAGGTTTGAAGACCCCTAGCGGATGCCAGAAATTGCAGGTAACACTGAACCCAGTTGCTGCAATTGGAACACATTTCTGTTCATGTCTTCCATCTACAAATGTAATGCCCTTTCCATCTTAAATAAGCCCTTATCTTTTGCAGCTTGAAGTATGGCAGCAAAACTAGCATGAATTTCTTTTTCCTTCTTCCTCGGTTTCATAGTGGAAGATTTGTGGTTACCGCAGATCTATAGCATGTATCCACTAAACAAAAGGGGGATTCATGTCCCTGGCAAGAAGGAGCAGGGTGGCAGCAGATTTCATCACGTTGCTCAGAAGAGCACACAACTTAAAACATGAGTTACTTACAGAATTTTCTATTGAATATTTTCAGACTGAAGTTGACCACTGGTAACAAAACAAAGAAAATCAAACCATGGGTAAGAGGGGATGACTCTAATTCCTCTTGTACCTTTGTGTTACTCTAAACAATATGTCTATGAGCAAAAACGTTTACTATATAGTGTCACTAAAAATAAATTATTTGAGGAAAATTCAAGAGAAAGGAATGGATAACGGGCAGGAGCTGGACCATCTAGTAAAGAGATGAGTCCATGATGTAAAAAGAAACCAGGACCTTTTGTCCAAGATAATGGAAGAATGATCTTGAAGGCATTTCTGATCATCAGGACTGCCTCTCTCATCCCAGGCCAGAGTGCAATGACCTGGGGGAGCAGAACAATTTCAAAGAGGGCTTTCACTGACAGACACCAGCCCACATCCCAGGCTGAACCCCGTGCACTCCATCACCACTCTCTTGCCCCCTCAGGTGCAGTTTTGGTGGGCCCCAGAGCAGCATTTGCAGAACCCAGCAATGTTGGTGGGGCGTGATTGCCTCCATTTAGCTTTCAAAAGATATTCCAAAGAACTGTGAGGCTTAAGCAGAGAAATGCCATAAGGGAAGGACCACCAAAGAGAGCTCTCACTAGGGCAGTGCCCAGTGGAGCCACGGGGATGGAGTCACTACCACTGACTGTGAACAAGAAGAGCTACTCGTGTGTGATTCCAGCCACGGGCATGCAGCCCAGGCTCAGAGCCACTGCAGAGATGGGGCCAACTCAGGGAACTGCCTTCCAGGTTGTCTCGAGGCAAAGAGCTACCCACCATACTGGGCTGCTCAAAACTATGGGGACAGGGCCATCACCCTAGAGTGTCTAGAAGGCAGGATGCTTGCCCCAATGAGACTGGAGGGCAGAGCATCAAACCAAAGAAGATTATTCTCAGAAGTATTGTTAATATTGTTTGCCCTTTTGGGCTTCCGACTTGCCCAGGACTTCTTGGTCCTCATTTCTTTCCTGTTGCTCCCCTTTGGAATGGGAATATTCAGTCTATCCCTGCCCACAATTGTATTTTGAAAGCACATGACACATTTGATTTCACAACTATCAGCTGGAGAGCACTTGCCTTTGAATGAATTATACATTAAGTCATCCATATCTGATTTAGATGCTGTTTAGATGAGACCTTGGTCTTTTAAGTTGATGGTGGCATAAGTGAAAACTTTTGTGGCTATCGGCATGGAATGTATGTATTTTGAATGCAAGAAGGGCATGAATTGGGCATGCCATGGGTGGAATGCTACATCTGAATGTTTGTGTATCCCCAAATTCATATGCTGAAATCCTAATCCATGAGGTGGTGATATTAGGAAGGAAAGCCTTTGGAGCTAAGGCCTTGGGGATTAGTGCCTTTATAATATAGGCCTGAGGAAGCCTGTTTGCCCCTTCCACAATGCGAGGATGCAGTGACATAGTGCCCTCTATGAACCAGAAAACAGGTGTACTAGACACTAAGTCAGCCCCTTGATCTTGGATGTTCCAGCTTCCAGGACTGTGAGAAATACATTTCCGTAGTTCATAGGCTGTCAATATTTGATATTTTGTAACAACTCTCCCAATGGAACAAGGGAACCTGGACCACAGTTACACAATAAACTAAAACCATGAAGAGTGAAGATTAAAACAGATAGAGGGAGGGCTTTAAGGGTAATATATTTTATCTTTATTTTTATCCATCTTTATTTATTTTTCAAAAGACAAAATGTTATTATCTTGGATGAGATAACAGAGGACAGGTGACAGAGAGGGTACAGAAGGCCTCATACTAGCGTTTTTGCTGCCAAGTTCGGGAGGGAATTTAGGATTTCACTATCCATTTTCTAGATACTTACCTCATCTCCCCATTTTCAGCATTATCCCCATATCACTCAATCCAGACTGCCTGGAGTCTAAGCTGTTTAATAAAGAGAGGACATGAAGTGGTTCTAGTCAGTGAAAATACAGTAATTAATATTTGGAGTGGAAGTTTCTGGCTTGAATAATTTCTAGGTGGATCTAAAAGAAGTTAATCAGAAAGATAAAAGGGAGTATTCAAAGGATAGGATGCTTGAAACGGAAGGCTTAGAGAGGGGCAGTTGATAAGTTGATGAAAATAACTTCTGCTCTTTCCTCACCCATTGTAACCAATCCGCCAATCAAATTACTACTCTAATGTCCTCTAATTCTCTTACTGTATAGTCTCTTATAGATAGAGAGGGTACCTTCTCTATCTTTCTAATTCTCTAACTTGGATTGTTATCTTATATTCCTACATTACCGAATGGTTACTTAATTTGTTGGCTGCTCTAAACTTCAAATCACTAATCATATATCACACATCACAAATCCTCAAGTCACAAATCTTCAAATCACAAGTCACAAATAAATAAATGTCTATTTTTAGACAAAAAGATCTTTGCTCCATACTTGTATTAATCCCAGCCTGTGGACACACTGATGTTCTACTTTTCTATTACATTTCTTTATTTTTTCCTCTTTTCATTTCTCCCAGTTCTACTTGATCTTTTGTCTCTTCCAAAACCTTTTGCCAATGTCAGACTATCTTATTCAGCTTCTTTTTGTGTGCTAAAAACCCATAAGACAAAATTTAACGTCTTAACCATTTTTTTTAGTGTATGGTTCAATAGTATTAACTATATTCACATTGTTTTATAGCAAATCTCTGAAACTTTTCCATCTTGCAGAACTGAAACTCTGCACCCACGGAACAATTCTCCATTTCTTCCCTCCCTACCCCGTCAGCTCCTGGCAACCACCACTCTACCTTCTGTTCCTGTGATTTTGCCTACTCCAGATCTCTCACATAGATAGGATAATAAAATATCTGTCCTTTTGTGAATGGTTTATTACACTCAGCATAATATCTTCAAGGTTCATCACTTTGTAACATGTGAAAGGATCTTGTTTAAGGCTAAATAATATCCTGTTGTATGTATACATCATACTTATTTATCTATTCATTCATTGTCAGGCATTACTCCTTACACCTCTAGGCTATTGTGAATAATAATGCATTAAACATGGTGTGCAAATATCTCCTCAAGATTCTGCTTTCAAGTCTTTTGGACATATATCCCGAAGTGGAATTGCTGAATAGGATGGCAATTCCATTTTTAGGTTTTCTGAGGAAATCCGTAGCATCCCACAGTGGCTGCACCATTGCTCATATCCACCAGCAGAATACCAGGATTCTAATTTCTTCACATCGTCATCGACACTCATTATTTTCTGGTTTGTGTTTTGTTTTTATAGTAGCCATCTTAATGGATGTGAGGGGTATATCATTGCGGTTTTTATGTACATTTCTATAATGATTAGTAATCTTGATGACCTTATGTTCTTCATTGGAGAAATGTCTATTCAGACCTTTAACTCGTTTTTTTAATCAGGTTCTTTTTGTTTTTATGGAATGTAAAATTTATTTACATATTCTGAAAATTAACCCTGTGTCAGTTGTATGGATTACAATTATTTCACCCTTTCTATTGGTTGTCTTTTTACTCTGTTGACTTTTTTTTTTGAATGTGGAAAAGCTTTTGACAGTTGGATATAGTCCCAATTGTCTATGTTCACTTATGTTGCCTGTGATTTTGGTGTCATATCTAAGAAATCGTTGCCCAATCCAATGTTATAAAGTTATTCACCTATGTTTAATCCTAGGAGTTTTATGGTTTTAGATCATACTTTCAGGTCTTTAATCCGTTTTGAGTTTTTATATGTAGTGGTAAGGTACAAATTTGACTCCACTGTTCTCCATGGGGAAATGCAGTAAACAACAAAAGTCTGTTCCGCTGATCTGTGTGTGTTTTTATGCCAGTAACGCAATGTTTTGATTATTGCAGCTTTATGGTGTTCTGAAATCAGGAAGTGTGAGGCCTCTTCTTTTAATTTAAGGATTGCCTTGTCAGTTCTGAGTCACTAGAGATTCCATATAAATTTAATTTTTTGTATTTCTGCCAAAAAGTCATTGGAATTTTGATAGAAATTGCATTGAATCTGTGGATTGCTTTTGGAAGCATGTACATCTAACAATATTATGTCTTTCAATCAGTGAATACAAGATATCTTTTCATTGGTTTGTGTATTCTGCAATTTCTTTCAATAATAATTTTATTATATGTCTTTTGCCTCCTTTGTTAAGTTTATTGTATTTTCTTCTTTATAGTGTTATCATAAATTTCCTTATTGAATTATTCTCTATTAGTGTATAAGAAATGTCACTTATTTTTGAATGCTGATTTTGTGCCCTGCAACTTTGCTGAATTTCTTTGGTAGTTTTAACAGTTTACTTTGTTTATAGAACATTTTGGATTTTCTACATGTAAGATCATTTAATCAGCCAAAGGAAATAATCAGCCAAAAGAAATACCTTTTTCTTGTCAAGTTAAATGCCTTTTATTTACTTTTCTTATTTACTTTCCAAGGATAGAATTTCCAGTACCTTGTTGAATAGAAGTGGTGAAATCTGTCAACCTTGCCTTCCTAGAGGGAAACTTTCAGTTTCTCAACATCATCATGTTTACTATGAGCTTTTCATGTGTGGTATTTATTATATTGGGATAGTATCTTTCTGTTTCTTGTTTGTTGAGAATTTCTATCACGAAAAGATGTTGGATTCCATCAAATTTAATTTTTTCCATCAATTGAGAGTATGTGGTTTTTGTCTTCTTTTCTGTTAATAGAATCTATTACATTGATTGGTTTTTGTAGGCTGAACGATTCTTGCTTTCTAGAGATAAATCCAACCCGGCCTTGGTACAAGTATTGTTGAAGGTGACTTGCTAGAATTTTGTTGACAATATTTGCATAAAAATTTCTCAAGAATATTGGGCTATATTATAGTTTTCTTGTGATATCTGTGTGATTTTACTATCAGGGTAATGCTGGTCTTACAAGAGTAGTCCTTCAGTGTTCCCTCATCTTCAATTGTTTTCAAAAGATGGAAGAGGGTTGGCATTATAGTTTTTATTTGATTATATGGTAGAATGATCCAGTGAACTGGTCCTGGGCTTTTCTGTTTTTGCACAGTTTTGATTAGCAGTTCATCTCCTTAGTTAAAGATTGTTCAGATTTTTTTATTCATTCATGATTCAGTTTTTGTAGGTTGAATGTTTCTATGATGTATCCATTGTCTAGGTTATCAAATTAGCTGGTTTATAATTATTCATGGCAGTCTCATAATTCTTTTTACTTCTATAGCATCTATGATAATGTATCCTTTTTCATATCTAAATTTAGCTATGTTAGTATTTTCTGTGGTTAACATAGGGTTTATATATGACAACTTAAAGTTACACCTATATATTTTAAGCAGATTAAAATAAAACTATATATTTACCAGTTTAATTTTAATTACATACATGTCATGTATCACATCCTTTATATTACACATTATTTAACTGATTTATTTATTTTTTGTTCTTTAAATTCTATACAAGAATTAAAAGTTATTTAGACAGCAACATTATAGTAATACAGGATTCTATATTTGTGTATGGTTTTACTTTGAGAGGTATGTATTTTTATAACATTTTATATTGTTGTGTAGTGTTCTTTCTTTTCAACATGAAAAACTACCTTTAGAATTTCCTGTGGGGCAAGATGAACTCTGTTTTTATTCATCTGGGAAAGTAGCAATTTCTCCTGTACTTTTGAAGAATGACTTTTCTGGATATAGTATTCTTGATTGACAGTTTTATTTTCCCTCTAGTTTTTTGAACATATCATTTGTCTGTCTTCTGGCTTGTAATATTTCTGCTGAAGGAAGCCACTAATAATTCTATGTCAGCTCCTTATACATGTCAAGTTGCTTTTCACTTGTTAATTTCTAGAGTGTTGTCATTTATTTTTGACAGATTAATTACGTGTCTCAATGCAACTCTCTTTGGTATAACCTTATCTAGAGTTATTCAGATTTTGGAATCTGTATCTCCATTTTCTTCCTCAATTTTGGAGAGTTTTCAGGCAATGATTATTTTTCAAATAGGTTTTAGGCCCCTTCCTCTCTCTCTCTCTCTCTTCTCTTTCTGTGAGATGCAATATGTTTATATCGAACAACTGGCTCATGTCATGAGTCCCCTCACTCTCTTCAATTTTATTCATTAGTTTTTATGCTTGTTGTTCCTCTAACTTGTTACATTCAGATGACCTGTTTTTAAATTTGTTTATGCTTTTTTCTGCTTAATCCAGTATGCTGTTGACTCCCTCTAGCAAATTTTTCAATTCCAGCCAGATATTTTGTTTTTTAGTTTCTCTCTTGTTTATCATTTTGTTCATGCACAGTTTTCCTGATTTAGTTTCATTATCTATGTTCTTTAGTTCATTGAATGTCTGCATAATGCTTATTTTAATTTTTATTATTTTAATGCACATAACGCATACAGCTGTATTTCTTTAGTATTCATTTCTAGAGATTTATTTTGTTTTGTTTTGTTTTATTGGGGCATTCTTTTGTTTTATTTTTTAAATTTTGTATGCCTTGTTATCTTTCATTTAAATGTGGACATATAAGAATAACTCTCTCTCCCAATTTTTATGAATTGTCTTTGTACTGGGGAAAGCCTTCATCAGTTATCTTGGCTAGAGATTCTAGGTGTCTCTCAACACCTTTCCAGAAACATTCCTCTGAGCTTGTGCATGTAATCTCCCAGCTAAAGTTTACCTGTTTCTACTGAAGAGTTTCCCTTGTGTCTTTATGTCATATGTCTGGTGGTGTAGCAAACTTAATATCGGTATTTCCCTGGTGCCTTTCTATGCTATTTCAGTCTCTATGATGTGATACCAATTCGTGTGGTTTGCTTTTGTTCTCAGTTGCTCTCCACCCCAAAAAGAGTGCAGCTTACTCAACCAACAGCATTGCCTCTCAGGTAAGACAGAAACCAGTCCCCTGGGATGCCCTGCAAAAAGCCAGTATTTTGGATGCACATTCTCCTACCTTTATATTTTCCTGCTGTGGTAGTAGCTGTGAGTAGGAGTTTTCTCCTGATTTTGCAATTTAGTTATGGGAAGAGATCAGGCACTGTGTGTGGGTAAGGATGACAAATTTTGCTACCTCCTCCAATCTGCCTCTTTTTGGCTTGGCTGCAGCACCTGGGGTACTGCAACCTCTTAACTAATTTCTGGAGTCTTGCAAACACAATCTTGTCTTTATGTTGTTGTTAAGTCAATGTCTCCTGCAGGAGAAGAACAACATGGAGATTTTTATTCTTTCTTTTTCCTTTATATTCCTTTACTTTGTTGATGTAGCTCCACTTGATTTGCTTTTGAACATTTGTCTACTTGGTTAAAACCAAAGGAATTATACTCCATCCCATAATTTGTACCATAGTAGCTGAGTATTGCTAGAGAAAGATTCAAACGGAGAGAGATTTTTTTTTCTGCTAAAAATTCAAGATTACTAACATCAAAGTGTACTGCCCAGTAATCCTATTGTATTTATCTGATTACGTCCGACTTCATAGTCTCTTTTCCTATAATTTTCCACATAAGTGTTCAATACACCTTCTTAAATGCAAATGTTACTAAAACACTAGAGATTAGGTCCTGCTGCTTGCCACACAAAAACCAATGACTGAGACACTGAGTATTGCCAAGGAAGAAGGCTTTAATCAGGTGCTACAGTGGAGGTGAAAGCTTAACCTCAAAACCATCTCCCTGACTAACACAAGCAGTTTATATAGCAGGGAAGAAATGTAACAATGTGTATGAAAACAGCAACTAGGGAGAGGCAAGGAAGCAAGCATGATCCAAGAGGGGTCCAGGATCTCATTGTCTGGATGTGGTGAACTGGAGAGTTTCAGTTATTTGATACTTTTGTGAGAGGCCTGAAGATTCTTTTATTTCCTGAGGAAGGAACTCGGATAAAACAAATGTAGGCTTTAAGCTTTGAGACCACTAGGATCCCTTTTTATGTCTATCCAAAAGAACAGCCTATGTGATTCTTGGGTGGATTTCTATTTATCAATCCCTTAATCATAAGGAATCCAGTCATCAAACTTTCTGGCTGATTTATGCTGAGGAGAGGTGTCATAGGTAGCTATATACCATGGGTGATCATGTGGCCACCCAGGAGTCAAAGGTTAATCTGAGTTTTCTTATGATATATAACATTGATCCCTCTAGTCTTCCATTTCCATCAAAGACAAATCACAACAGGGCTAATCTACCTGCAAAATAAACTTCAGTCCCATATAATTGGCCTGATTAACCACACAAAGTACAGCAAGAATCATTGTCCATATGGAATTTCCCAAATAGGCTTTTCTGGAACCACTCACATGGACTTTTCAGTCAAAGTCCTGGGAAAATAACCAGTTTCTTCAATGTGTCCCAATACAAAAGACAACATGTTGTTATTAATTGTATGCAAACATCAATGCCATGAGTTAAGAATATTCACAAATAGTTTACAAATTCTGGAGAAATTAGGGAGAGAGAGGGAGAGAAATTAACTAAAATTCTGTTTACAAAAGTATGTTCTACTCAATACACTTAAAGCAATACACTCAAGACCATAAATAGCTCAAAAGAAAACATCTCTTCAGACTTTGAAAAACAAAACAAAATGAATCTGCAATATTTCACATTTTAAAAAGCCATAAAAATTATCTCAGCCCCCTATTGGTAACTCCCATTAGTCATTAGTTGAGGGCTTCTACTGCATGTGTTAATTCACTGTTGGAGGACAAGGGAAGTCATCAGGCTGGGAAGCAGGTGCTGGTGAACAGGAGTCAGGCCAGCATGCCCTGAAATGGAAGGCGCTGAAGGAGCCTGGGCAGGGCAATAGCAGTATCTGCTACACCCAACCACATAACTTTGGCCCTCTCTACCATTATCTAGAGA
The DNA here is from genome assembly GCF_001604975.1 of Cebus imitator. Lineage (NCBI taxonomy): Eukaryota > Metazoa > Chordata > Mammalia > Primates > Cebidae > Cebus > Cebus imitator. The sequence continues at coordinate 1,939,991 of NW_016107540.1, read as the reverse complement.
GCTCGGATGTAAGGAGTCCCGTGGATGACACAGAAAGGAACTGGGTGATTATATCGGACCAGACTAGCAGGAGGGCATAACCCACTGAGTATCCTGAGATGAGTCAAGGACACTGTGCCAGAGACTTTACAGCAGGACATTACTGAGCACCTCACTTATATTCAAATGTAAGAGCCTAGGGTTACAAAAAAACTCCTGCTCTGCTTCATATAGGATTAGCAATCTTTATGAACACAACAGCCTTTCAATTAGTGTCCTGGAAGTTTTCTCTCTAATCCAATGGCACAGTCTCCAAAATTATCAGAAACTTGCATTCAAGAGTCCTTTTCATGGGCTATAGCAGATTATAAGTTGCTCTTTTTTTTTTCAGAAGGATCAAAGCAAAACATCAATAGTGAATGACAAAAGCCTTTAGACAGTCTTAGTTAAAGACAGAGTAGACAAGGAAATTTGGTTTTCCTGTAGCACACAACAATTTAACACAACAATAGTTACAATATTTTTTAAGACATACCAGAATTTCTGGAATGTCATAAAATCCTGAAACACATATTAACAACAAATGTATATGATAAATAAAACCAAAAGGAAGCTAAATGCCACCTCAGATTTGTCAATGTTTGCTGCGTAATAGTAACAAACATAAGAAATAAGCTTAGTAAGCCCAATATGTCTCTCTCTGACTTCAGGGAACCTAATATTCAAAAAAGTGATTTTAAGGTCAAAAAGACTGAATTTAGAACTTAAAATTTTGTTATTGTAAATTCCGTCAAATATTAAAGTTTTAAGACCTTTGATATCACAAAATCGGATCACAGGTCACTATAATATAGTCATTCATTTAGCCTAAATGATAAAACAAAAATGTTTGCCTTTTGATAGAGAGGAGAGTCAGTTTCACAAACAGTAAGCTCTAATACAGACAGCATGAGGCCAACTATATCTGTCTCTCCCCAATCCTTTTTCTCCCTGCAGTTTACTCAGTAGGTAAACAAATCTTTTATCTTTCAATATTACACAAATATTTTGTTCAAAAGAGAAAACCAAAGCTTACCTTTGTATGATGTATTATTAATGTGAAGCTGGTCTTAAAACCTTGTAAAAAAATCTACTAATCAGGTAGATTTCCATAAGCTTTTTATAACCTTCTGCAATTTTCTATTCAATAGCAGATGAATGCTCCAAGAAAATCCTGTTATTCCGACACATGGGCCCAGATGCTGGCCTTGGATCAGAGTGTTTATGATATCAATGTTTAATTTATAGAAAACCTCTGAACTACTCTTATCACTCAAAAATTGCTCTTTACAATCTCACACGTCCTCCTTTTCTGCAATGGTCTGTGGGCTTAGAGGGATTGAATAGTTTTAATTCTTGGCACTGTGTCTTACAAAAGCAGTTCATGTTAATTGTCACCTTCTCCTGAGTCTGATGATGATGCTTCAACTGGTGTCAATCCTCAGAATTTAGCAGGGCTCAGTGCCTTTTTTAATCCAGGAGTCAAAGCCCTGTAACTTAATAGCACAAGCATTAGTAAGATATTTATCCTACAGGAAGTCCTCTAATTCTTTCTGTCACGTTACAAATTAAAACACTGTGATTTGATGTTTAGGAGCTACTGCCTGCAGTACTTCACACCACTGTATTAAAGTGGTTAATTTGTTCATTGCATATATCTAATTGCCAGCATTCTAGTGACAGAAGTATGACCAAAAGCATAAAAAATGTCATGAGTCCTATGCCAAACTTTTCACAGTAAGACAGCTAACTTTTCTCTCCATCATAAAAAGAAATAAATGCAAATATCAGTTTTGGAAATTCAATATAAGGATAAATAATCTCCTTTCTCTTAACTACTATACAGTAAGTACAAAGTAAGAATAAACACAAAATAATTTTTTTTCAGCTATTTTTAAAGCGCATACTCATGTGTTTCCAAGATTAGTTTATACATACGTTACTGACAGCTGATTAGGTAACTTTCAAAACCAAAATCTTCAAACCAGGGCAACATTTGCATATATTTTGTTTTCAAGTACATACATGAAGGCCCATCAGTGATGAATGACTTGAGATCAAATATCACTAGAAAGTCACTAGAAATAATTTTTTTTTTTTAGTTACTACCTAATCCAGGTGTATGTCAGTTGATTTTGTTAATGGTCAACACAACTAAATTAGCTTGAGAGAAACCCCAGTCAACATAATTTCCATCATTATAAGGCCAATCCTTTCTAAACATTAAAACTTTGTACTCATACCACAATATCATAGTTTTTCCTTATTACCTAAAGGAAAAGACCTGAAACCTACTCAAATTATTAAATGAATAGAATTGCCTTTGAAATAAACATCACTTAGACATTTTATTCTCATTTATTTTTTCATAAAATAATAAACTATTTCTGTTCAGAACTAATTTAAAATCTTTTTTATGTATTTTTTTCTGCCAGGAACAGTACAGATTTCATAGCTCTCGAGATCATCAGAGGCAAGCAAAACCAACCAAATTCAAATGGCAAGTGTGCTCCCTCAATTCCTACAGGCCTGACAAAGGCAGCCTAAGAATTCCAGATAGATAGAACAAATGATGACTTGATAAAAATGCACAAGAAACAAAGTATTCATGGAACCAAATAAAAGCCTTTTATTAGAAACTAAAAAAAAAAAATGATGGCTTTTTAATATATGCATGCACAATCCAAACCCAAAGAAAAACAAACAACAAAGAACCAAAAGGTAGAAGCAAAATCAAACAGGAAATCAACCCTAAATTTTTTCCTACTAAGTTACCCTTCAAGGCCAAAGTGTTACCTAGAGCCTAAAAAAAAAACACAAGATGAATATTTAATTCCTGACACACAATTCAATATTCTTAACTCCACCAATATCACCATACCTTTGTGCAATCAAGAAATTCACTCTAGGAACATAACCAGTAAGTTATCACTATCTATATAAAATGGCAAACCTAGTGTGAAACAAAGCAAGCAGGTATGTAAGATTTGGCTCCAACACTAAATCCAGCTTCATGCTTAACTGTATTGAAAAGGAACTGCCAGAATGCCAGTGCATTTCTTCACAATATTTATTATTTTACCTTCATCAAGACTAAGAGGTTTAACTATGAAAACGTTAATTAGCCAAATTTCTCCAATTCTCTATCAGGTTTTAAAGAATATTTTATTATCTAAATTTGTTCATCTTTCTATTTTCTCTGTATGTGCATGAAGAGAGATACACAGAGAAACATAAAAAACTTCATCTGACTTACACAGACCATCCATGACATGCCTGGGCTTCCCATTCAGTCCCCAATTTTTTTTTTTTTTTCACTTTTTTAAAAAAAAATAACCAGCCATGTCACTGTAGGCCAAAAAAACTTACCATACAAAATCCTTTCTCATACAAAATTACCATTTTCTTTATAACCTTCTTTACCAGAAATATATTGTTATTTGCCTTTCTTCACATCTTTCTCCCCTACTTACTGGTTCCTTACTACCTTGTTTTATAAATAAATTTTTCAAGTCCTAATTTAATTTTTACATAACTATTTTATATAATATAAATCATAAAATAATTATATAATGTTTTATATAATTTAAATTTTATATAAATTTTGAATTAGACAATATTATTCTTTTTCTCACAAATAACACATCTTTTGGCACATTTTACATACAGAATTGTGTATTTACTATAATTTTTATCCTTAGTAAACTTAAATTTTAGTAAAAACCTAGAAATCCATAAATCCTGAGCTACCTAACCAGTACCAGCATTTTATAGATGAGAACAAATCCACAATTTTTAGAAACATAGTTCCCCATCTCACAACTTTTTCTTAATTGGAAATGATCCAGATATCCAATGAGCATATTTTAAATTACTCAGAAAGTTTACCTCCTGCAGTTACCCATTCACATTCACATTCTAGTTTTAACAGTTTATCTAGATTATTTATGCATAATTTTCTTGTTACCCAGTTTATAACCTGTGAGTATCATGTGTTCACCTAAATAAGGACCTTAAAGTTTACTTCATGGGCATTTTCACCAATGAAAATCTTTCACCAGAAAACTCAACTGTTTTCATTAAACCAACAATATCAAATTAGCCTTACTCATAAAAAGTAAGTTTCACATAAAGACCATTTTGTTTTGGCGGGGCTTATAGATTTAAAAAGTTCTGTGCCAAACCTTGATATCTCAAAACACCAAGTAAAGACAAATATAAAACTCAAAAATGTATGCTGGCAATTCTGAAGACATTTCTCTTTCATTTTATTAATAAATTTAAAGCCGCTTGTTTATTAAAGATTCCCTTAAGTCATGTGAATTTAAAACTTGCTGGGACTTATTTCCTTTAAATTATCAGTCAATAATTTTTACTTATAAGTAATTATTATAATTACTTATAAGCCAACTTGGTAGACACAACATGTAACATTAAATGCACATACAAGTAAATACAGCTACACATGTATATATATACACACAAATGAAAATCCAATAGCTTTTACCTTGGAACTCTGGCCATGAGATAGCAACACAAACTCACTGGTTTTGCACGGTTAAGCGTTTTTGGTTTTTTTTTTTTTTTCCCCTGATAGGTAATCTGATGAAGGCTGTGAACTGAAATTTGGGGTAAAGCAGTTTTCCTGGCAGTTTGATTTTAAAAGTCAAACTTCTCTAGACTCAAAAGAACACTGGGGCCAAACAGCAACAAAGAAGAACATCACATACTAACCAAGCCTGACCCTGTTTAGAACAGCAGCGCAAAGCCTGGAAACACGCAACTCCATCCCACTTTCCCATTCAACAGCAAACTCTAGATTCCGAACAATATTGGCAACAAACAGTATTCCAAAACTAACAAGTTTACTGAATTAAAATTCCTCATGACTAAAACCAACACACACAACCACCAAAACAAAATCCAACTGCTGCAGCCACAAGCCTCAAGACTGTCCAAACTGAAACAGTCAGGGTGCCTCTCTCCTTTGGACTTGATCAAATGCAAACAAAAATTTCTTAGGAATTTCCCAAATTGAGAGGAGCTGATCTCACAAAGGACACTCACTTGCCCGGACACAATAAACAATTACATACAATCCCCCAAGAGTGTCCATATTGAAACAGTCAAGGTGCTTCCCACTCTCGGTCACTTGGCCTTGTTTAATCTGCAAATGGAAATTCATTTAAAATTTTCCCAAATTGAGAGGAGCTGCCTGGGCCCACAAAGGACACTCACCTATCCAGATGCAGACATCATATTTCGAAAGCAGCTCTTCCAAGACAATCAGGAACATGGTTGGGGTCAGCTGTGGTGGGAGCAGAGAGAAACAGAATCTCACCTCCAGCCAAAATTGGGTGGGCAGCTGCTTAGGAGAGATTTTCAAACCCTTAGCCTGTGGCAGCTGAGCCACAAACAACACATTCCCTGTCAGGGAACCAAAATCTGTTATGAAAACACCAGGGTTTCAGTCTAAGTTCTGTTGCTCCCCACATGGAAAGCCAGTCACTGAGAACCCAAGTATTGCCAAGGATTAAGGCTTTAATCAGGTGCTGAAGCAAAGGTGAGGAAAGCTTAGCCTGAAATCCATCTCCCTGACTGACTAACACTAGGGGTTTATATACCAGCAAAGAAATGTAACAATGTGTAAGGAAACGGGAACTATGAAGAGACAAGGAATCAGTCATGATGAATGAAGGGCAGCATCTCATTGGATGTGGTGATCTGGTGAGTTTCAGTTCTTTGATATGTTTTTTGAGAGACCTAAGGGTCCTTTCTTGAGGAAGGAACTCAGATAAAACAAACGTAAGCGTCAAGCTTTAAGATCAGAAATGACAATTTTTATGTTTATCTGAAAGAACAGCCAAAGAGACTCTTGGGTCGATTTCACAAACATATTTGTTTTGCATAACACCTGTTCTTTCTTTTTCTTCCAATAGATCAACTGTCTACCTCAAATGTAAAGAATATCTTTTTACTGTGTTTTGAATATTTTTCTCCCAACAAGGCAAGACTCTCCACCAACAAAAAGATTACAACTTGCTGGAGGCTCAGATGATACTTAGTGCTTTTCTACCAATGAAGCTTTTTTTAAATTTAGTTATGCATATTTTTCAGACAATGTTATTACACATTTAATAGACTACAGTATAGTTTAAACATTAATTTTATAAGCACTTGGTAATTTTGAAAAATGTGACTCACTGTATTGCAAAATTTGCTTTATTGTGGTGTTCAGAAACCAACCCCCAATATTCTGAGGTATTTCTGTAGCAATTGTGAGATATCTTCACTACAAAGGAAATTATGAATTAATCTCCTGGGTGATATTTTGAATCTGTACAAATATTTTATTATCCAGTAGCATTAACCCAATGGTTTTATTATACTGATGATCCTTAATAGAATCTATGGTATCTTTGTGGTTACAAAATAGTGATTTTCTACTTCAATTATTTTTTTCTAAGCTGATATTCTGTAACAAGGCTTTATCTTTTTCCTCTCTTTTCTCTTTTTGTCTTGATTTTTTTCTTTATTTAATATATTATCAGAAATTTTGATGCTCAGCTGTTCCATATTTAGCTATAAAATTATTTCAAGATATATCTAATGTTTTTTTAAATGTCTGCAATTGGTCTTTTGTAGAATGACCATATGGTCCAAATAGGACACTTTGAGATTAAAGCAGTTATTGAATAATTATGTGGGAATATAATTACTGAAAGAGTGGTCTCAAAGTCTCTAACTATATTAGTGGATTTGTATATTTCTTCCGTAATTTTTATCTCTTTTTATTTCATTTTTTACACACTAATTTTAGGCACATGCACACTAAGAATCATTTTGCTCTATACTATCTTGGGGCTTTCGCACTTTCTAAAAATTATATAATGTCCCACTGTATCCTTCATTATTTTCTTTATCCTAAAGTCAACTTTGTCTATAGTTAATATAGCTAACTCCAGTTCTCTTTTGATTAGTGTTAGCGTGGCTTATCTTTCTTCATCTCTTAAACTGTAACCAATATGAATCTTCATATTTAAAGTGGGTTACTTGTAGAAAATATATCATTGGGTTACTTGTAGAAAACATATCATTGTTATTTTTACTCACGTTGACAATCTTTGCCTATTAAGTAGTATGTATGAACTGTCCAAATTTAACAGATGATTGAATACTAAAATTAATATCTACCATGTTTATAACGTTTCTATTTTGGGACTCTTTTTCCTCTTTTTTCTTCCTTCCCAGGTTTTTTTTTTTTTTTTTTTTTTTTTTTTTTTTTTTTTTTTTTTTTTTTTTTTTTTTTTATCAATTATACATCTTTAAAGAATTTATTGACTTATTTAGAACATCAAATATATGTTTACACATCACCTAAGTGTACCTTTAAATAATACTGTGCTGCTTTCATGCAGAGCAGGAACCTTGTAATAGTATTCCTACTGCTTCCTTTCTACCTTTTATGACATTGTTTCATTCATTACACTCACCCATGTGACATAATCAGCCAATGTATTGTTACTGTTATTAATTTAACCTCAATACCCTTTATATCAATTATAAATACCAATAAGAGGGCCAGGCACGGTGGCTCACGCCTATAATCCCAGCACTTTTGGAAGCTGAGGTGGGCAGATCACAACATCAGTAGATGGAGACTATCCTGTCCAATATGTTGAAACCCCATCTCTACTAAAAATGCAAAAATTAGCTGGGTGTGGTGGTGCATGCCTGTAATCTCAGCTATTAGGGAGGCTGAGGCAGGAGAATCAATTGAACCTGGGAGGCAGAGGTTGCAGTGAGCTGAGATCACACCATTGCACTCCATCAGCCTGGTGACAAAGTGAGACTCTGTCTCAAAAAATAAATAAATAAATAAATAAATAAGAATATAGATAAGAGTTTTTTTTAATGTAATTCTTCAATGCCTTACTTAAAAAAAATATGTAAATCCAGGGTTTTTTTGTTTGTTTGTTTTTTAACCTATATTGTTATTCTCCCTGACAAACTTCTTTAACTTTTCTTACAGGAAAAGTTTTTTTTTTTTTTGCTTTTTTTTTGTTGTTGTTTTGTAATGTTTCCTACCTTTTTGTTTGAGTTTTTTCCACACTCATTTGCATTTAAAGGTTAATTTTATCTCATATAGCATTTAGGGTTGCTGTGTCAGTGTGTCGTTGTGTGTGTGTTGGGGTGTGTGTGTGTTGGGGTGTGTGTGGGGTGTGTGTGTGTTTGCAATAGTTCACTCTACTCTCTTCTTGTTTACTTTGGTTCTGAAGAGAAGTTCACTCTACTTCTTAATTTTGTTCCTCCATTGACAGCTAATATGGTCTGGCTCTGTGTCCCCACTCAAATCTCAGACTGAACTGTCATAATCTCCATATATCAAGGGTGGGACAAGGTGGAGATAACTGAATCATTAGATGGTTCCCTATGTACTGTTCTCTTGATAGCAAGTGAGTTTTTATAAGATCTAATGGCTTTAAAAGAAGTAACTTCTTCCAGGATTGTAAGGTTCCCTACATCCACCTAGCTTTGTGGAACTCTGAGTCAATTAAACCTCTTTTCTTTATAAATTACTCAGTCTCAGGCAGTTCTTTATAGCAGTGTGAGAATGGACTAATACAGCAAAGTATCCCCTCGGTTTCAATGTGTATATTTTTTGCCTTTGATTTTCTGCAGTTAAAATATGAGATATTTATATATAAGGTTTTTTGCTGATTCAGTGTTCTTTGGGCATTATTGATCTGTAGATGGTGATTGTTATTAATTTTACGAAGTTTTCACCAATTATAATTTCAAATAATTTTGTTCTACTATTTTTTTGTTCCCTTCCTCATATTCCAACAATTCTCATGTTGTACCTTTAAAAAAATCATCATACAGTTCTTGAATTTTTTGTCCTTTAAGAAAATTATTTTGTTCCTTTTTTAATCTTTGCATTTCAGTCTGGGAACTTTATGTTGACCTATCTTTAAGCTCACTGTTTCTTTCCTTGATTATGTCTAATCTATTGATGAGCCTATCAAAGGTAGTCTTAATTTTTGTTGCAGTGTTTTGATTTCTAGCATTTCCCTCTTGATTCTCTCTTAGAATTTTCATGTGCTAATTGCATACACTAATGAAAGCGTATTGTTTCTATCTTTCTTGTGTTGTCTACTTTTTTCCCTTAGAGACCGTAACATGTTATAGTTATTTTAAATTGTTATTCAATATTTCCCACATTTATCTCATATCTGAGTTTGGTTCTGATACTTGCTTCATCTCTTCTATCTTATTTGTCTTGCCTTTTGGCATATCTTATAAGATTTTGTTGAAAGCAAGGCATAATGTATCATGAAATAGAAACTTAGGTAAAAAAAAACAAAGTAAAACCTCATTACAGTAAGGAGGTATGTCACTCTGCTGAGAAGCCAGGCTTGTTAATTATCTGCCTTAACTCTAAGTGCCTAAAGATATTATGTTTCTGGTTTTTATCTAATATCTATATTTAGTATTATTTTCTGATTTAGTTTTTTTTTTCAATTTCATTCATCATCATCTTGGAGTCTTGCTGGTTTGGTGGTAAGTTGGAGTGGGGGGTAATTATTCCATAATGTTGTGATCACATCTCAGTCTTTTAGAGGATTTGTATCTCAAAGCATTGCAGGTTTTATGAGAGTGTCTCCAGTGCTATAGCTCCCCCTCACCGTACCTTCACCTTAGTAGAAACAAGAATGCTAGAGGGGATATTAGTAGGGGAAAATTCTTTGTCTCTGGTGGATAAGGCTCTAATAGTCTTTTCCTCTGGATATTAGACCTTTCCTATGGAAAGAGTATGGGCATATTTCAAAATGTCATCAATTTTGTAAAGCCTACCACCCTTTCTGTCCTAAAGCAATAAAGTGTTTATCCCAGCACTTTTACGATGAGTGCTGTGTAGAGAGCTTGGAAGTAAAACCTCAGAAAAAGTGTAGACTCTTTAAGACTGAAGCCCCTAGTAGAGTCTCACTTACAGTAGTCCACATTCAGCTTCCAGAAATTAATCAAAATAAACATATAAGTGTTTTACCAGTGCATGACTTGAGCAGCTTCAGCTCCAGACAGGTGGATCTTGTCCATCACAGGTCCTTAATCACTGTGCAGTGAAACAGTACAGGTCTGTGGCTTGTTAGGAACTAGGTGGCACAGCAGGAGGTGAGTGGCAACAAGTGAGCATTACCACCTGAGCACTGCCTCTCAGATCAGCAGTGGCATTAGATTCTCATAAGATCGTGAACCTGACTGTGAACTGTGCATGCAAGGGATCTAGGTTGTGCACTTTTGATGAAAATCTAATGCCTGATGATCTGAGGTGGAACAGTTGCTTCCTGAAACATTCCCCAACCTTGGTCAGTGGAAAAATTGTCTTCCGTGAAACTGAACCCTGGTGCCAGAAATGTTGGCACTCCTGTTGTACATGACTCTTTGGATGCACCTGTGTCCCCAGATTTCTGGAGTGCAGATGCCCTGCAATCTCAGTTTTCTGATGGGTTCCTAAAAGGTCTTTAACTTTAGTGTGCTCTGTTTTGTCTTGTTTTCATTTTTTCTTCTGTTGTAAGGAAGTGAATAACAAAGACCATGGATTTACATGTCTGATCTGAAGCAGAAGTCCAACACTTTTATTTATAGAGCTTTTTGTGTGATAGTATTCTTTGCATTTTTAGTGTGGCAATATATACATAATCACTTTAAGTGTAGAATTCAATGGCATAAAATACATTCATAATTTTATGTAGCCATCACCACTACGTATCAGAATTATTCATCATCCCAAACAGAAACCCTATACTTTTTACAGAATAATCCCCACACTAATCTACTCTCAGCCCTGGTAACTTCTATTTTGCTTTATGTCTCTAAGAAGTTGACTATTCTAGGTTTATCATATAATTGGAATTGTACAATATTTGTCTTTTATGTCTGCTTTATTTCCCTTAGCATAATATTTTCAAGATTAATTCATGTTGTAGCATATATTGGAATTTCATTTATTTTTAAAACTGAATACTGTTCCACTGTTTCTATATATCACATTTTGCTTCTTCATTTTTCTCTTAATGAACAAATAATTTGTTTCTACCTTTTGCATTTTCAGCATTGTTGTTATAAACACTGTTCCAGATATATCTGCTTGAGTTCCTGCATTTAGTTATTTTGGGTATATACCAAGGAGTGAAATTGCTGGGTTGTATGGAAATCCTAACTTTCTGAGGAACTGCCTGTTTCCCATAGCAGCTGTACATACCATTTTGCATTCCCAGCAACAATACACAAATAATCCAATTTCTGTAGATCCTTACCAACTCATGTTATTGTCTTTTTTAAAAATAATGATCATCCTAATAGAAGTGAAGATGTATCTCATTGTGGTTTTTATTTTCAGTCCTATAATAGCTAAGATGCTGAGCATCTTTTCATGTTCTTCTTGGCCATTTGTATATCTTCTTTGCAGAAATATATATTTTCAAATTCTGTGCTCATTTTTTAATTAAGTTGTTTGTTTTTCTGCTGTAGAGTTGTAGAAAGTTCTTATATATTCTAAATATTACTCTCATCATATGTATGATATGGGGTAACTTTTATGAAAAAGGCTGAAAGTTACTGTAACTTAACTGGCCTCTTCAACACATTCTCCCCTGGATGCTGGACATGTTTCAACTACAGTCTACAAGAGTTCCAGAGTACTTACGTCAGACACTTTTCACTGTAGTATTAGTTTTTGGATGAAAGGATGGATTCTGGAGCTTTCAACTCTGTCATCTTCTGTGATACCATGCATTATAGTGGTAAAATATTAGTATATTAGTTATGCTCCATTGTTTTAGTATTCTTTCTCCATGGCTCCAATTATAGTTCTGTTGGATCATCTTTGCCTATAAGTTTGCCTATAAGTGTGTTTATATTTACACACATGCAAACACGTGCACACACAATCTATTTATCTATTTATATAAGGTTTGCCTTGTGTATTCAAGGGTTTCCCATCTTTGGATTTAACCAACCATAGATCAAAAACATTTGGAAAAAAAAAAGTGTCTGTATAGAACATGTAGAGTTTTTTTTTCCTTGTAATTGTTACTTAAACCCTACAGTATTAACACTATTTGTGTAACATTTACATTATATTAGTCATTATAAATAATTTAGATATGATTTAAAGTAAAGTACGCAGGAGGATGTGCATGTTATATGCAAATACTACACAATTTTATAAGGAACTTGAGCATTGGGGCTTTTGGTATCTGCCATAGATTCTGGAACCAATCCCCCATGGATACTGAAGGACAACTATATGTGTGTGTTTTTGTGTGTGTAAGTGCATCTAATGTATCAATTTCTTTATAATTATTTATACTTCTTTCTACATTTTGTTTTCCATTTCTTGGTTGCTTTCATTTTTTTGGACATCTCGTTATATTTTTAGTGACACCTACATTTATCTTACTAGTCTTCATGAATGACTTTTTTTCAATTTATTTTTGGTGTTTGTTATCATGTTGTTCAGTTTCTCATTGAATATTTTCAGTGTGAGATTTTAAATGTCCACTTTGAGCATTGTCTATGTTAGCAATTGCTTATTTATATGAAATCCATATTACAGTGTTTTGTTATGGTTCTTTTTTTTGAAAAATTTTGCTTTATGATGATTTTTTTTGAGTAGTATGTTTGAAAACTATTTTTTAAATGACTTTCTATTTTTTTCATGGTAGCTTTATGTGACTGTTGCCTCTTATTTTCTGCATAGTAAAAAACAAATTAACAATAACAGATATTTTAACCTAAAAGTGTGAGAGTTTTTGGTGGTTTAGTAATATGCTTTTTAACTTCATGATAGTTCTTTTCACTTATATGATATACGGTTCTTGTTCTGTATCCATAAAAAATTATTTGGAAACATTAAGTTTGTCTTCTGCTTTTGTGACTGTTACTACATATTTCTAGGTTTTTAATTGGATAGTATTATAATGTAAATTGCATCATTATTATTTTTGAAACACAAATTGTCCCAATTCAGCTAATTTTGTCTCTTCAAATTAAAATTATGTGTCATGGTGACATTTTGATCCCTCTAAAACAATCTTTGAACATTTTCTTAAATTTTTGTTCTAGAAGATGTCCTAGGATTACCTTGTTCTTCCTCTGCTACAGACCTGGAATTATGCAGTGCTCCAAAGACCTTTATGTTTTTTGAATAGACATGATTTTAGTATATATTGACATTTAATTTTCTAGGATACTAATTTTTTTTTCTAGGTCACTTCATGATGCTTTGTATAGTACAAACTTTCGAAATAATGACTCTTCTTTTTGCCTGGTTAAATGCTTTTTTATTCTGCATTTTACTTTGTCAACTTGACAGAGCAGGAGCACTGTCATATTAGACCAGCACTGCCACTTTAAGTTCCAGCTGCCTTTCTAGCCTCACAGATTTCAAGGAAACCTCTTGTTTTCTAACTACAAGCAGCCAGAAAGAACAGACAGTAAAACACAGATAAGACAGCTGGGGCACAGAGGGAGGTCGGGGGGAAGTCTCTTGGGTAACTGCCAAACTTCAGTCTCATACAATGGGCCCTAGTAAAACAGCGGGCCTTAATAATCACATTCCTTTCCCTTCAGGTGCACCAACATAGGGAAGCTAAAAAGCAGACTCGGGGAATATGCCTGCAGCTGCAAAAAGATGTATGGGAACAGACACACAACTCTCCCTCCCAGATAAGCACAACAAAGAGACACAGAAGCAGTCCAAGCCTCTGATAAACTCTCCCACCCTGAGTCCTTAAAAACTCTTAGTCTATAAGAGTGTGTGCCTCTAACCTAACTCAGCCAGAAGGTGCCTCTTAGGTTTATTTTCTCTAAAATGAATCTGCCTTGACTGGTGAGCCACCTTTCATGTTTCTTTTCTCTTTCTTTAATTCTTACACAGCTAACATGATTGCAACCTTTTTTTTTTTAATTTGCCCATTTCTTTATTTTTAGCATTTCTGAATTCCTCTTTTTAAGTATGTCTCTTTTACATAGCATTGAGTTTAATTTTGTTTTATAACCCACTTTTTGAATTTATTTTAGTTTTAATTGGTGACTTTGATCTCTCTATGTATATGTCTGGAAAGAATGATTCACTTTTCAATATGCTTCTTTTATACTATCAGTAAAGTAATAACAATGAGAAAATTTAAATAAAAGGAAAACGAATAAAAACCAAGAACACAACAACCTTCACTGTTTCCCAATATTATATGTTTACTCTTATTTCTATAATTTTGTCATTTCTAATTCTTCACTACATTTTTACCCAAGGTTATGTGAAATCTCTTTTAGAATAGGGAGTTTATGTCTTAGTGTTACCAATGATTTGGTGGCAAATGTCTGGCGAGTCACTCTTTGAAAGAATGATCTCTGATTTGAGTTGATTTGTATCATTTATTGATTTCATGGTGTAGATCTTTTCACCACGGTGGTACAGATACTCTCACATGGTGCCTGAAGGAAGAGTTAGGAAGAGATGCTTATAATGCGTTATTATCAGAAAGGAAAGTTGGGAAGAGATACATGGAATATGTTATTACCATATTAGGCATCATATATGACGAATAATGATTATAAATGATTTTAACAGTTAAAAGGGCATTTAATAATACATGATTACTAATTTCTTTAATAACCACACAGTTAAAATGTATGCAATATTTAGTGTGTTGATGTTCTTCAGAGATATTAATAAGGAGCTTCACAAACTATTTTTAGCAAGATTGTATCAAAGTACTTCTCCTAACCTGCAATTGCATAAGATAGAGAGTTTGGCCCTAAACTTTAGCCTGCATGTGCATTCCCTTGTGGTATTGGTAAAACATAGGTTGCTGAGCTTCATGTCTCATTTTTCTTACAGCGGTTTTGGTGTGGTATGGTGCTGAAGCTACTTTAATTTCCAATGGACCTCATGTCGCTGTTCAATAATTATCATTGAAAGACCGCTGATATAAACAAGAGCGAAATAAATGCAAGTGTTCCTTTTACCGTTTGCCATTATAACAGCTTCTTCTAATGCTTGCATTATATTTAAAACAAGTAAGTGGGCATATGGTTTCATTCTGTATATATACACGGATGTGGTATTGAACAAATGTGTTCTCTTTTGGGTCCACAAGGGAGCATAGTTTTAAGGGCAAGGACTTCCCAGCGCCATGCCTCCTCCCATCCCTCTCCATCCGGGAGTTTCAGCTGTCTCTGTTTTAATTTTCACCCGTGCGGGAAGAACTGAAAGTCAATCACTCCAGTGGAAGTTCTTAGAAACTCCTTTTGTTGGCCAGGGTTCTTAGAGAAGGTGGGGGTTCCTCCCAGGTTAAAAGTCCCCTTCTTCCACACCCCTTCGGACTCTATGTTTGGATCCCCTTCCACACACACTCTCTCTCGTGTGGAAGTTGTGGAAGCTCTCTCTCTTCCTCTCCTTTTTTTTTTTTTCTCTTTCTCTACCTAAATAAAACCACTTTTCTGCAACACTGTTTGGGGGCTGGTATTTACTTTATGAGCACAGCTGGTCCCCTGTCTCATTCTTGAGCGAGCAGGAGACCAAGAACCTTGGAGAAACGTCCTCCTAGGGGAGCTAAGGGCTCCCCTGAACCCCTGAACCTCAACAATATCAGAATAATGACCCACACAAAATGTCCATGTCCTAATCCACAGACCCAAAGAATATGTTATCTTATGTGGCAAAAGGGACTTTGCAGATGTGATTAAGGTTAAGGGCCTTGAAAATGAGAAGCTATTTTGGATTATTTGAGTGAGCCCAATCTAGACAAATAAATTATTAAAAGCATAGAACTTATCCCAGCTTGCTAGGAAGGATGTGCTATGGAAGGGATTTGTTGAAAACACCATTGCCGCTTTTGAGCATGAAAGAAGAGAGCAAGGTGCTGAAGAATGCACCGGGTCTCTAAGAGCCAAAAAGGACAGGAACGAATTCTCTCCTAGAAGCTCCAGAGTAATGCAGCCCTGCCAATATCATGATTGTCGCTCTCTGTGATCCATTTCAGACTTCCAGTCTCCAGTAGTATAAGACAACACATTTATGCCCTTTTAAACCACTAAGCTTACAGCAGTTAGTTAAAGTAGCAATCGAAATGTAATACCAAACATTCCGTAACCTTTATCTTCAATCTAAATTTTACAACCATTTAATAGACTTAGTTTGAAAAAGTGAGACTGAAGGAAAAAAAAATTAATGAACACAACTCGTAGGAGTCGTTTCCACCTCTTCAGTCAATCTTTCACAAAGGTATTTCAGAGTATATATTTTATCAAACATTTATACAATCAAAGGATATCTTAACACTATCATAATGACGCTAACTTTATACCTTTGTCTACACTGAGGCATATATTTTGGTCAAATTTGCCTTAGAATTCCTATGTATTCTTCAGTCGGATGAACTTTTTCAGGGAAAAATGAACACTTATTTTCATATGCATTAATATATATAAAGACAATTTCTGCTTTAGTGCTATTATTTTCTAAGACTCTTGAAGATACATAAACTTTATTATATAAGTTAGGGTTAATTATTTTTTGTTGGTGTTGGTTTTTCTATTATTTTTCTTTCACAACTAATCTAATGAGCATTTTAATGGTCTTTGGGGGGAAAATGATGGACTGCACTCTTTCCACCATATCTGTGGAAATTCCCCTTGGCTGACATTAAAAAGATGTAAAGGCAGGCTTGTTGGCATGAAATTGCAGAGTGCCATGTTTCATCCTCAACAGAGAATTCTCTAAAAAGACATTAACTAGACAATAATATTTTTCTAAAATTTATTATTAATAACAATTTTTTGGGTTTGTTTTCCTCTAACATCTGGGAGGAGAAATTGTTTTTATATTTATTAAAGTGTCTAAAAATAAGTGTTCACTTTTCCCTGAAAAAGTTCACGCACTGAAGAATACATAAGAATTCTAAATGTGGAGAAAGGTGTAATGTTAGCGTCATTATGATAGTGTTAAGATATCCTTTGATTGTATAAATGTTTGATAAAATACATGCCTCTGAAATACCTTTGTGAAAGGTTGACTGAAGTGGTAGAAATGACTATTACGAGATGTGTTCATTAATATTTTTTTTCTTCCAGTCTCACTTTTTCAAGCTAAGTATATTAAAAGGGTTATAAAATTCGGATTGCAGATAGAGGCTATGAAATGTTTTGTATTACATTTCTATTGCTACTGTGACTAATTACGGTAAGCTTAGTGGTTTAAAACAGCGTAAATGTGTTGTTTTATACTACTGGAGATTGGAAGTCTGAAATGGATGACAAAGGGCTAAAATCATGATCTGCACACTGTTTAAAGAAACTGGTTCCCTACAAGACCCAATTGTCTGATCAGTTCTGACTTTTTAGAGATATAGAACAACCTCGTGTAATAAACTTAAGGGATTAAATGCTTTCTAGGCAATTATTGTGACCTGTGGACTTAATTAAAATCAAGTTGCATGCATATGAGCTCATTTGTGTTATTTTTACTTATTCACTTAAGAGGGAGAAATGCAGTAAAATGCATATCAAAATACAACAGACTCTTTACTGCCAATCCATAGTCTTCTTCAAAAATTTTTTTCAGTATTTTGCAATTTGTAAAATTTGTCACCAATCTCCTAAAAGTAATGAATACACTAAATCCATGTATTTATAATTTTTTTTTTCAAACACCTGGGCAAAGTTATTTTTGCTACAAAACACAGTGACGGGACTGAGAGGAGCTAGTTGTGCTTAGGAGCTCTTCCGTATCCTTGAAAAAGACATTGAGGACATTTCGGAGAACCCTACAGAGTTAAAATAAAGGCAAGACTGCAGCATTAAAAACTTAACAGTTGTCAATAATAGTGGCGAAAAAGACAACATAACAGAGAAAAGTGAAAAAGTGTAAACCACAAATGAGTCGCTTTTGTTTCTACTGGCCCCTAAACATATTAAACGTTAATTTTTTTATATTCCTACCTACAAATATTAATATGGTTTTTGTTTAGCCGTTGATTGTTACATTTTCACTGAATATCTATTTAGTAATTTTCCATGTTATCTTGTAGTATTTATTTTTAAATTTAAGTTTTTATTAAAGTGATACATATTACGGTTACATTTTCTTTGAAAAGAAACTTAAGACTTAACACACAAAAAGGCAAAATCATTTTTCCAACCCTCTCTCGTGTCTGCTCCATAGAGGTATAATTTTCAACACTGTTGGAAATGTTTGCTAGTATCTAAACTTACAATTTTAATTAGCATGCTCCTAGTAAAAAATGTCAGGTTTGTCCTTATGTGTTTGTATATTACTGTGTTACTTTGGAAACTGAAATTATAATCTAGCTTACCTATGCCTTCACACACACACACACACACACACATTTTTCCCTTACCTTTTATTTATTTATTTATCTATTTATTTATTTATTTTTGAGATGAAGTTTCGCTCTTGTTACCCAGGCTGGAGTGCAATGGCGCGATCTTGGCTCATGGCAACCTCCGCCTCCCAGTTCAAGCTATTCTCCTGCCTCAGCCTCCCAAGTAGCTGGTATTTCAGGCATGTGCCACCATGCCCGGCTAATTTTGTATTTCTAATTGAGATGGGGTTTCTCCATGTTGGTCTTGAACTGCTGACCTCAGGTGATCTGCCCTCCTTCGCCTACCAAAGTGCTGGGATTAGTGGCACGAGCCACCACACCCTGCCTACCTCCCATTTTTATGATTATAATGTCCTTTGTTATAGATAGAACAAAATTTTTGGTTTTCATACCCAGTCTTCTCATTATTAAGATAATATAAACATAGCTCATGGTAAGCATGAAGCGTAGTCTACATTTATTTTCCTTCTGGTACATATCAGTTTCCTCTTTGCCTTGTTTTTATTGTTTGCTTTTAGTTTTCTGCTTAACTTTTATTAAAGCATCTCCAGATACTTTAACACAATTATAATCCTTTTTTGAATATGTGGAAAAGCATCTGAACATTGGTAGTGGTTTTTCGTTTGTTTGTTTGCTTGTTTGCTTGTTTGGCAACTAGTCTAAGGCTGACTATAAAACTTATTAGGCCCAGTGCAAAATGAAAATTCAAGTCCCTTTGTTAAAAAATATGAAAAGTAGGACTAAAGCCACTAAAATATTGAGCCTTTATATGAGAAGATATTTTACAACTTATGAAACAAGGTAGAGGTAGCAGTAATAAAGACTTAAATGTAAAAATTATAAAAATAGTATTTCTAGTATTGTAACTTAAGATAATATAATTGATAATATTTTCTTAATGTGATAACATGATTGATCATAAAATTCTACTGCCTCCTTTCTCTGTATATTCACTTATTAATTAAAATAACAATGGTTTTAGCAATTTTATTTTAAGTCATGTTAGTTAAAAGTTACTTTAGTCATTCTTGGCAAATATAAGATCCCAATACTTTTGGATAATTTTTAACGTTGAAAAAGTGATTTCTGCTAACGCAACTGCTGTGGAAGCTAAGAATCTTTCATATCCTTTAAGAACATTAAATACATGAATACATTCTGATAAGTTAGTTTAGATGTCAGTCTTAATATATACAGAAGTGCATGATTCTTATGGGACAACTTTTCTAAAAAGATTGAACTCTTCTTATTAAATCAGTTTAATTAAGTCTGAGTTTAACTTTTAATGTAAATTCATATAAAGACTTTTTTTGTTATTTCCTTAATTGTGGTGGTTTCACAAAAATGAAAAAAGGCTTTATGATTTTGAAATAATTTAAAATTTGTTCTTATGCATTTATGGCCATATCTCCCGCTACAAGAATGCTTCAACATGAAAACTGTAATTTTTTCCATCAAATGCAACAACAGGCTTTCAATTTAATTTCTATTTCCAAGCTTGTCCCTATCGGGAATTCCCCCCTCTCTGTCTCCCTCTCTCTCTCTCTCGGGGCAAGGCTGCTACCTCTGCGAATGCTGCTTGTGCTGCTGCTGCTGCTGCTTCTGCTGCTCCTGCCAATCTGGACGTAAGCCCAGTGTTCCAGGCTGCTCCTACCTGTGCCTGCAGGGCCTTCAGTCCAGCTTCTCGGTGTGCACACTGGCCTCTGCCTGACGGCCTGCCATGCCTGAGGGGCCGATGCTGTGTGTTCCAGTATGGTCCCCTGCCTGTGCCTCCTCTGCTCCCACACATGCTCCACAGCTCTGTCGGACTTCTCTTGCAAAACACAAGTTCCCAGCTAAAATTCTGAACTGATTGACTGAAAAACAGAGCACTAAAGCAGTCACAGGGCCCTTCCAAAATCGGGACTTAAGAGAGTGTGCAAATCACAAGCACAGGATACCAGCCCTGACTAGGACTAAAATCTACTCATTTAAACAATCTACTAACTCATCTTGTTTACAGCCCGCATGCATTGGGATTGGGCTGCCATTGCTTCTGATTGCTCAATGCTGATGACATCAACTCAAGGTATGACTCATCTGGGAAAAAATTTCTCTTCATCTGTAAAAGTGTGAAACCAGACAAGTTGTGTGCTTTCCAAATATGATTGTGGGACAGACATAGGATAGACATTTCTATCCAAAAAGAAGAAATTAGAGAAAAAGGAAAGGATCATAGGTTCCCAGTAAGTCTGAAAACTAGTAGGGCAAGTTGCATTCGATTTAAAGGTTTGAGAATAAACCTCATTGGTTCCAGAATCTGTCCTCTGGGCCCAGCAGGTGGTCCTGATTCCCTGGCCCCGGGCCAGTTGTTCTTTCCCTCCTTAATTAAAGAGATGACCAACTTCCCTGGAACCAAGGAGGAAGCAATCATGTCCTTCCAGGCCCGTATCCTCTGTAGTGCCATTGGCAGGTCTGTCAACCTCTGAACTAAATTTGGGGTCGTCCTTCTCCATTCTTGAAGGATAATGCATGTTTGACCCATTATGTGGAATTACAAAAGTCTGAAATCCTGCCTCCGTTTCATTGTATGTCTCTGTTAGTTCAATCCAGCAGAATTTCTGCTGGCTAAAACCCATGATGGCCTCCCGTGCAATTCACAGGCTTCAGGTCATCAAAGAGGGTCCCCCATGCATCTTTCCTGCATACCCCTCATCTCTGTTGCTGACTTCTGCTGAGATGGCGGATTATGTCCTTATGTCATGCACCATAATCTCTTTAGCAAATGGTTGTTCTTCCACACCATTGATGTTCTTTCCAGAACACTTTCCCTCCCCCCCTTTTTTTTTTGAGACAGGGCTAAGATAAGAATTTTTCAAATATTCAAGTTCTAATTATTTTTTGCTTAATAATTCCTTCTTTACTTCCCCTCTCTCATATTTTGTTATAAGAAGCGAGAAGAAGCCAGGATGTCCTTCAACACTTTGCTCAGAGATATCCCAGGCTAAATTTCTAAGTTCATCCTTTACAAGTTCTATTTTCCACAGAGCACGAGAGCAAAGTTTGACCAAATTCTTTGTATTTTATAATAAAAAGAACAATCTTTTATCTTCTTTCTACAAACATTTTTTTAAAATTTCTGTCTGAGACATCACCAGGAACACCTTTTTTTTTTTTTTTTTTGAGACGGAGTTTCACTCTTGTTACCTAGGCTGGAGTGCAATGGCGCGATCTAGGCTCACCGCAACCTCCGCCTCCTGGGTTCAGGCAATTCTCCTGCCTCAACCTCCTCAGTACAGGAACACCTTTAATGTTTAGATTTCTACCAGCACTCTTTTCATGATGATATGCACGTATCCTAAGACAATCAAATATTTCTCTACAGCTCTTCTCTCTTCTGTATGAAGCCTCACCAGAATTCCCTTTAATTTCCATATTTATATCCACAGTTTCTTTAAGACAATCTAAACATTTTCTAACATCTCAAAATTCTTCCAGCCTTTGCGTATCATCCAGTTCCAAAACCACACTCACACAGTAGGTGTTTGCTGCAGCCTCATGGACTCCCCTGTACCAAAATCCACGTTAGTTTGCTAGACCTGTTAAAGTGCAACAGATTGGACAGCTTAAACATCAAAAGTTTACTCTCTCACAATTCTGGAAGTTTCTAATCTAGTTGTCAGCATAAGCAGACTTTCTTCTAAAACTTCGCTTCTTGGCTTGCAGGTGGTCACTTTATCCCTGTGTCTTCACTGGCCTCCCAGTGTATGTCTGTCTCTTCATTCCCTCTTCTTACAGAAATAGCAGTTGTATCAGATTAGGGCCACGCCATTGGCCTCATTTCATCCTAATTACCTCTGTAAAGACTTCACGTTCAAATAAATTCACATTCCGAAGTACCTGGGGTAGTGGCCTAACTGTGAATTTTTGGAAGACATGATTTCATCCATGACACTGGCCTAGTGTGCTGGTGCCGTAAAGACACACAAAGCCACACACAATCTTTCAAGCTCGTTTCTCCAGTATTCTTAGAGTAGATTCCTTTTCTTCACGGTACATGATAACAGCTGGATTTCTAGTTATTATTACAAATCACATATTTAGCACCAATTAAGTCCTGCTCTCCAAGGAGGGTATAAAGAATGATACATCACCTTTTTTGTTTGAAGGGTTTTCTAAAAGTCTATTTAAAAAAAAACTTATATTTTACGTAATTGACCAGAACTTAATCCTATAGCAGCATTTAAACTCTAGGGAATCTGGGAAATAAAGTCATTTTGGTCAGTGAGAATGTTCTCTTCAAAGACAAAAATCCCTGGAAAGAGCTAATTTAGCCTTTATTATTATTATTATTTTTTTTTTTTTGAGATGAAGTCTTACTCTGTCATCCAAGCTGGAGTGCAGTGGCATGATCTTGGCTCACTGTAACCTCCACCTTCCAGGTTCAAGCAATTCTCATGCCTCAGCCTCTCCAATAGCTGGGACTACAGGCAGGCATGTGCCACAATGCCCGGCTAATTTTTGTATTTTTTAGTAGAGATGGAGTTTTGCCATGTTGGTCAGGCTAGTCTTGAACTCCTAACCTCAGGTGATCCATCTGCCTTGGCTTCCCAAAATGCTGGGATTACAGGCCTCGGTTACCACTCCCTGGCCTCTTACCCTATAATTAATTCACATGTATTTAGTGAAGCATTTACACTGTGCTGGGTATTATATTAAAGAAACAAAATATGCTGTTGAAGGAGTCATAATTCTTGCTCTCTTCAAAATGAGGTCTAATCAGGGGAGCAAATATGCATAAAAATTATGGTAATGCCATGAAATGCAACAGTGATGTCTTGAATAAGGTACACTGGTAGCTCAACAGAGAGTGTGATAAAAGGCGTTGGATGTCCAGGCAGGGAGAAGATGATAAGGAAAAGTGTCTTTGAGTACATGACATTAACAGGAGACATGCTTCAAGGTACAGCAAAACTTTAAACTTACCAAGTCACTCATCAAAATTGACCCCCCTCAATCTGCCTACACATTTAATTTTTTCCTTTACATTCACTTAATGGAGAAAAAACTCTTCCACCATCAGACCTGGTATATTATTTACTATGAATTTTCTTTTTTTTTTTTTCTTTTTGGTAAGGTCATCCTATTCAAATGTAAAGGTATTCTAAAATACTATTAACTCATGTTTAAGTGAATAATTTTTCTCTTTTATTTACACTTAAATGTTTTATGTTATTTAGAGCCATGATTTTTTTTAGTCTTCATGATTATCTTCATAGGTAGTATTAAGAAAAATTTTTAAATATACTTTATTAAAATAGCATTTCTTAGTAACCACATTTTGAGAATTAAAATATTCATGACTTTCTCTAGGTTTAGCTGTTGACAAATACTTTCAAAAGTTGTCAAGTTAGTAAATTCCAAACATCTATAAATACATAAATACATTTATTGTTTACATGGGAAATATTTTGCTGTAATTAAATTTATCTGTATGAAATTTTGACACATGAATACAAGTTTGGAGTTAGCTATGTAATCTAATACTTAATGAAATGTTTCTGTTCATCATGAAAAGATAAATTTAAATCCTCCCTAAAACTGGCATTTTTTTGTTTAACATACTGTATAACATGTATTATGTAACAATATGTATTATGAATATCTAAACAAATAATACAAAATGTCTATAATTTTACAAAAAAAGCCCATTAATGGGGTCATTTAAAAATATTACCTTTATTAGAATAGTGACTATATTTTTATTCTATTAAGATAGTATTTTATTTTATTTTATTTATTTATTTTTTGAGATGGAGTTTCACTCTTGTTACCCAGGCTGGAGTGCAATGGTGCGATCTCAGCTCACTGCAACCTCCACCTCCTGGGTTCAAGCAATTCTCCTGCCTCAGCCTCCTGAGTAGCTGGGACTACAGGCACGCACCACCATGCCCAGCTAATTTTTGTATTTTTAGTAAAGACAGTGTTTCACCATGTTGACCAGGATGGTCTCGATCTCTTGACCTCGTGATCCACCCGCCTCGGCCTCCCAAAGTGCTGGGATTATAGGCGTGAGCCACCACGCCCTGCCAAGATAGTATTTTATTTAAAAGTTACATTATGATCTAAATTAAAGTTACCTATTTTCAAGTCAGTGGCAAAATGTATTCAAATTAGTATCCTAAACCAATTTTAGAGCATTTTTGTTTATTTTGTTTGAATAGCTGCACAACCTGTGGCTCATTTCTATCTTGATAATGTAATGAGACAAAAGTTGACATGGAATAATTTCGATTCGGACATATTCTCTCCCATAACTCAGGAAGAAGTAGAAATCTAGTAAGGATTGATGAGAACGTAATTTTAAAAATAAAGAAATAAAACTAGAGTAACATCAAGAATTACTTAGATATGAAGGCCAAGAGATATTTTTAGAATGCAAATGATTAAGAGTCTATCTGGCTCTTCTGACAACTAGCATGTCACAGACAGAATCATCACACCTAAAGCACACACATGTACTTTCTACCTCACTGACGCAAACTAAATATAAAACTTAATAACTATATTATGTAATATGTGAATTTGTATATTTACGTTAAAGATAAATTACAGAGAAATAAATGATATCAAGGGATTTTCAAAAATAAATTTCCAGTAACTTCAGTTTCTATTATTGCCCTAGACTTGGTGTATAATCACAATCTTTCCTTTAACATTCTCAACAAAGGGAACTAAATTTAAACATGATGAATTATGTGCATGTAGTCAAGATTAAAATGTTTACTTTTGTGAGAATGCTGTTCTCTAATAACAATATTTTTGGAAAACCATAAAAAACATTAGTTCTCTTGTGTAATATGTTTCTAAACGCTAAAGAGCTGAAAGAGAATAACCAATATCTTCAATGTGTTCCATTTTATATATAAGCAGACTCTGAAAATCAGTTTTCACATTGTTGGCTCGAAATCGCTTACACAATAAAGTTATATTGTCCCAATCATACTAGGATGAGTAGCCAAATACTGCATCTAGAAATAAAAATTCAGCTGTTTGCCTCAGAAGTGAAATCACATGCATTTTTAGTACCTTAATTCATAATTAGTCTGTTTGAATTGCCATTAAGTGTCTCAATCAAAATATTCTTTTGCATAGCCCTATTTCACAGAGCCCCCCACACAGAGTTTCATCAACATTTCTATCCTATTCTCTTTGATTTCAGCATGGAGCGTTGAAGTATAAATCACTTTGGCTGCTTTTCCACAAAGTAATGAATGTTTCATCATATCAGCCGACAGGCTTTTTCCCTTTTTGCTTTCTTTCTTTCTTTTTATTATTCTCTTTTGGTCCATTATATGTTGTTATGGACTGTATCCCCATAGCCCCCCAAATAGCTTTGTGAGAAGTACAGTCAGATGGAGCTCATCTTCAATGGTGATCCACAGAGTACTGATGTTATATTTATCTGAACATATACTGTTGAGTTGTTTATGCTCATCAAAGTAACTCTCATGTCTTATTTTTCAATGCTCTGAAGAGCAAAGTAATCTTAGCCATTTTGACACATCGTCTGTGAAAGTTTGAAATTGAAATCTGTTATTTGATGTCTCCATGATATGAATGGTTGATTCCCCCCAGAAGACCAGAAGAGCGTAGAGAAGGCTCATGAACATTATTCTAGGTAATGAGAATGTGTACTTGCACGACTAGAAAAGTACTGCCAAGCACAGCTCATCATCATAAAATTAAGACTTTTGCATAGTCAACACCCCAGGTCTTTTTACATAATTGCACGGAATACTGCTGGTACATACCACAGTAAACCAGGTTCATCAACTCAGGCAATCACTAAGAGGCAACATAGGTCTCACACCACTACCTTGACTTTAATTTGTAATTGACAAAATGATTTTGACCTGTCTCATGGGAAAATTGCCTTTGAAACAAGAAGGCCAGATTTGAGATAATGTTTGCTTTTATCATGTCATACTAATTTTAACAATAATAACAGCAGTATGTATCATTGCTAACTTCTATTTTGTGTTTAAACATTAAAAGAATTATGCTAGGCTTTTGCTCATTTCTTAGTCTGTGAAAGAAATTGTATTATTTACTTGCACGAAACCCGAGAGACACAGAGGTGAAGAAGCTTACCCAGGGCTTCTCAGGGGTAGAATATTTGACTCCAATCTTAAACCATTCTTGCATTTTGTAATGGGTGTACAAGAAAGCTAAATAGATATGAATCTTAGTAGGTCAAACAGCATAGCCTCAAAACATATAAATCAATGTAACTCAGAAAAAATATGAAGAATTATAGGAAATAATACAGTGAGATGTTACCGTATTGTTCTGAGTATTTGACAAATCTAACATGCCAATGATCAGTAATCCAACGTTGACTATGTGTAGTGCACACCTATGAGTCAGGCCACAGCGCAACGTCAAAGCATGTACATTCATTTCTGGAAGTACTAAAATTGTTTTCTACATGAGTAACCATTCCTGTCAATTTCATTCACTTTTTTGGCAAAGAAGTTTGGCAACATTTTGGTACATTCACAGCATACGCCAAAACACAGACAATTACAAAATTTGATTTTTAAAAGCAATTATTGATTATTTTTACTCTATAACCATTGAAGAAAAACTATTTTTATGTCAAAATGTACCACTCTTTTATTGAACAATATTTGTTGAGCACTCACTATGTGTTAAATGTCTTTGACAAAATAGGTATGTGTGAGATGTGTTTAAGAAATAAGCAGCACTTGGAAGCATTGATAGAAATACAATTTCCTTGTGCATACTTCAGTTTATATTATTTTGTCAGCCTGGATTATTGAGAGTTCCTTATTCAATGCGAATAAAAGCAAGTGATGGACTTTATTGTTTCCTAGATCCTTCAAATGTGTTGCCACACTTCTCCACGCACGCTTTGGCAGAGTGTCCAATGTGACAATTAGCCTAATACTGAAACCTCTGTACCCTAAAGGGCATATCCCTGGTCTTGCGAGCAAGTGGCATCTGGCCTTGGTCAATAGATAAATCTTATCCTGTATTCTAATAACATGTGGTATCCACTTAACCTAATCCACCTGGGTTTGCAACAGTTAGAATGAAAAACATTTTACTAACAATTTATTAACTGAAATAAAGGCAGTAGAAGGAAGAGAAGGTAAATGATTTTAGAAGATAAAATGTGTTTACTTCAGATAAAATACAAATATTGCTGGATGATTATACAATTGCAGGTCTCACCTTGTTTTTCTTTTTTCAAGCTGCTGACACTGTGGCTAGACTCTTTCAAGTATTGCGAGCTGATTTTCCAAAACCCTTGGGGTGTCTACAGGTTCCATTTCTGAGAATCAGTTCCTCCCATGTGAGAGAGAAATGTGCAATAAGAAAGCCCCTTTGCCCTTCTGCCTCCCTTCTCATACCGGAAACATTCCTTTTAGAAATTGATTTCTGGGACTTAATGTGTCAAGAATTTTTTATAAAAATTAGGACAGATAGTATGTGCAAACTCAGTTTTGTGTAATACAACATACTATTCAATTCGCAATTATGTTTGCCCCAAATGTTCTGATAGTTTGGAGGCAAAACTGTCAGACTGTGGAATCTTTCTTGATACTACGAAGCAACAAGCCTTAGCCCAAGACCAACATTTGAGGGCAACAGAGTGCGCAACAGACTTGTGGAAGCATCCTTAATACCAAAAAACAACAATCCTTCATCCAAGACTGGCATTTGAGCACAACAGAGTTGAAAGAGAACCTTTCTGAGTCTGGACACACGACTGCATTTCCTAAACTTCTCTGGGTTTCCCTTCTCTGGGACACTAATTCTGTAAACAAAAATCATTCCATTAGAAACTGAAAATATTGCTGAGACAGAAATACAATAATAATACAAATAATGATAGGTAATATGCTTTGTGAGTTCACTGAATGCAAATAACCTTGCTAAATACCTTATAATACTGTTTCAAAGCCCGCAGAAATATGCAAAATAAGTGGTTTTCCATGTGCTATTGAAGCTCAAGCTGAGATGTCTCCAAAAGATGTTTTGCTTTTTTTTTTTTTTCCGACAGAGTTTTGCTCTTGTTGCTCAGGCTGGAGTGCAGTGGCACAATCTCGGCTCACCACAGTCTCCGCCTTCCAGGTTCACGAGATTCTCCTGCCTCAGCCGCCCAAGTAGCTGGAATTATAGGCATGCACCACCATACCCAGCTAATTTTGTATTTTTAGTAGAGATGGGGTTTCTCCATGTTGGTCAGGCTGATCTTGAACTTCCAACCTCAGGTGATCCGCTCAACTCAGCCTCCTGAAGTGCTGGGATTTCAGGTGTGAGTCACTGAGCCTGGCCTTTTTCTTTTCTATTTTTTTTTTTTTTTGGTTTTACAGATGATATTTAAGAAACATCTTCGTTGGTTACTGAATTTGGGTTATACTCTTTTTCTTATAAGTGTTTTACAGTCCAATTTTTTTTAGAAAACACTTTCTCAAAATTCTTACATTTTGCTTCTTCTTAATCGGCATCTCTTCCTTCTTCTATCTGTTCAGTGATTGATCTACTGGTAATTAACAATTTGGTTAATAGATCAACCAATTTGCTCAATAGATAAACCTCTGGTCTTAAAAATATACAAAAGGTCTCCTTACAACAGGGTGAGAAAAGACGTATTAAGTCCTACAAAATGAAAGGAGAAAATTTACACTTAAAAAAATAAAATATGAGGCATACAACAATGTGCTGCGAAAATGGCTTCTACATGTTTGAAGGAAGCCATTACTGTTGGCATTCCAAGCAAGGACGCATTCCTGGGAAAGCAGACTGCTTCCCAGGCGATAACAGCATAGCAATCGAACGAAGAGGAAAAGTCACAGAAGACCCAACAAAGTCCCCATAAAAGAACACACTCTACCGTGAAAAACACCAGGGCTAGGGTTGGGACACATGGCTTATTTTCACACCAATCACCATTATCAGTACAAAGGAGCCGCGGACTTGGGGAATGAATGGGCTACTTTTCCGAGGGCCCCGTGTCCAGGGAGGCAGCTTGAAGCAGCCTAAGGAGCTTGAAGCCGGATTTCCTAACCCTCACTCTCAGACAGAAGCACAGGAGAGTCCCACACCCTATCCCATCAAAAAGTCAAAGAACTCTGTAAGAAAATCAGCGTAAAAAGTTAGTTGGCTTCAAGTAACTAAACTGATTCTGATTTTGCAGTCATTCTTTTGGTAACAGATCGATGCAGCCATAATTTATCTTTGTAGGGAGACCAACACGTCATACTTTCCCAAAGATTGAAGGGAGCACCTTGGAATTCAGTGCTTCTCACATCTTCTAGTGATTCCATCCTTCTCACCCGTCTTGCTCCATGGCCATTAAATTGATATGTTTTTGCCCAATGGGTTATTTTTCAGCTGCCTTAAACAATCCCTGCCTAATCAATCAGACAACCTGTGCAGTTGGTCCAGTTTGGCTGTTAAGATGGACAAAGGCACAATTCAGCTATTTGTATACTCTCATATTTTCCTGTCAGAAGTGTACAGATGGGGAGTTATTCTCAACAAAATAACAAATTAATTTGTTTCATGGATTATCCTCTAAGTTGGCACTCCCAGCAACACGCTGGCTTAGCTTTGCCTAATCTGGAACCATAGACAAACATCAAATTGAACTAAAAGTGAGGCAAACAAGTATTTCCAATATATCTATAACAAGAATTATTTCATTGTAAAAAGCAAGTCTTTTAGAGAATACTGCTTCCAACGTGCAGGGATTCAAAGTCCGCTGCCATGATCACTGCGGACAAAGCTCTCTTTCAGGACCTTTGCTTAGTCATTATTGGAATACGCCCCATCAGAGTATTTCCATATTTGATTATTTTTAGTTATTGAGAAATACCTAATTATAATAGTATTAATTAATCTCAGAAATAATATTATAAATAAATTTAATATTTAGAAGTATCTGTGTGCAGTAGAATTATGTTATTAGGTTAAAAATGTGGTCTGTGCCTCAGTTCTTATACTAATTAGCTAGCGTAATTGAATCACTTAGAGTGTCTCTAAGCTTCCATTTCATCTGTAAAAGTAATATTAAAAACAACAATATGCCAAGTATTTTTTATAAAAATTAGGAGAGATAGTATATGCAAACTCAGTTTTGTGTAACAGAACATACGATTCAAATAGCAATTATGTTTTCCCCAAATGTTCTGATAGTCTAGGGGGAAAACTGAGCCTTATATTTTTGTACACTTACTGCATAACACTGAGCCATAGTGATTTTTAATAAATTCTTGTTGCGTTAAAAATATTTATAGCAGCCCGGGTGCAGTGGCTCATGCCTGTAATCCCAGCACTTTGGGAGGCCAAGGCAGGGGGATCAAGAGGCCAAGAGATCGAGACCACCCTGGTCAACATGGTGAAACCCCCTCTCTACTAAAAATAGAAAAATTAGCTTGGCGTGGTGGCGCATGCCTGTAGTCCCAGCTACTCGGGAGGCTGAGGCAGGAGAGTCACTTGAACCTGGGAGCCAGAGGCTGCAGTGAGCCGAGATCATGCCACTGCACTCCAGTCTGGTGACAGGGGGAGACTCTGTCTCAAAAAAAATAAACAAAAACAAATATCTATAACAAAAAATAGTGACATGCCTTTAGTTTGAATTAATTTTTATTTGTTCTTTAAATTTGGATTTTTTGTTCATCAATTCATTTAATAGCTTTATTATTTTATTATTATTATTATTATTATACTTTAAGTTCTGGGGTACATGTGCAGAATGTGTAAGTTTGTTACATAGGTATACCTGTGCCATGGTGGTTTGCTGCACCCATCACCCTGTTATCTACATTAGGTTTTTATCCCAATGCTATCCCTTCCCTAGACCCCACCCCCTGCTATCCCTCCCCTAGCCCCTCACCCACTGACAGGCCCTGGTGTGTGATGTTCCCATCCCTGTGTCCATGTGTTCCCATTGCTCAACACCCACTTATGAAGGAGAACATGCAGTGTTTGGCTTTCTGTTCTTGTGTCAGTTTGCTGAGAATGACGGTTTCCAGCTTCATCCATGTCACTGCAAAGTACATGAACTCATCCTTTTTTATGGTTGCATAGTATTCCATGGTGTATATGAGCCACATTTTCTTTATCCATTCTATTACTGATGGGCATTTGGGTTGGTTGCATGTCTTTGCTATTGTGAACAGTGCCACAGTAAGCATATATGTGTATGTGTCTTTATAATAGAATGATTTATAATGCTTGGGTATATACCAAATAATGGGATTGCTGGGTCAAATGGTATTTCTAGTTCTAGATCCTTAAGGAATCACCACACTGTCTTCCACAATAGCTGAATTAATTTACACTCCCACCAACAGGGCAAAATCATTTGTATTTCTCCACATCCTCTCCAGCATCTGTTGTCTTCTGATTTTTTAATGATCACCATTCTAACTGGCGTGAGATGGTATCTCAATGTGGTTTATTTGCCTTCCCCTAATTACCAGTGATGATGAGCTTTTTCTTTCAGATGTTTGTGGTTGCATGAATGTCTTTTTTTGAGAAGTTTCTGTTTGTATCCATCATCTACTTTTTGATGGGGTTGTTTCTTGTAAATTTGTTTATGTTCCTTGTAGATTCTGGTATTAGCCCTTTGTCAGGTGGGTTGATTGCACAAATTTTTTCCTATTATGTTGGTTTCCATCTCACTCTAATGGTAGTTTCTATTGCTGTGCAGAAGCTTTTTAGTTTAATTAGATCCCATTTGTCTATTTTGGCTTTTGTTGCCATTGCTTTGGTATTTTAGTCATGAAGTCCTTGCCTATGCCTATGACCTGAATGGTATTGTCTAGTTTTCCTTCTAGGATTTTTATGGTGTTAGGTCTTATGTATAAATCTTTAATCCATTTGGAGTTAATTTTTGTATAAGGTGTAAGGAAGGAGTTCAGTTTCAGCTTTCCGCCTATGGCTAGCCAGTTTTCCCAAAACCATTGATTAAATAGGGAATCCTTTCCCTAATGCTTGTTTTTGTCAGATTTGTCAAAGATCAGATGGTTGTAAATGTGTGGCATTATTTCTGAGGCCTCTGTTTTGTTCCATTGGTCTGTATCTCTGTTTTAGTACCAGTACCATGCTGTTTTGATTACTGTAGCTTTGTAATATAGTTTGAAGTCAGGTAGCGTGAGGCCTTCAGCTTTTTTTGTTTTGTTTTTTTTTTTGTTTTTTGTTTTTGATTAGGATTGTCTTGGCTATGTGGGCTATTTTTGGGTTTCATATAAAATTTAAGGTGGTTTTTTTTCCAATTCTGTGAAGAAAGTAAATCGTAACTTGATGGGGACAGCACTGAATCTATAAATTACTTTGGGCAGTATGGCCATTTTCACGATATTGATTCTTCCTAACCATGAGCATGGAATGTTTTTCCATCTGTTTGTGTCCTCTCTTATTTCCTTGAGTAATGGTTTGTAATTCTCCTTAAAGAAGTCCTTCGCATCCTTTGTTAGTTTCAATCCTAGGTATTTTATTCTCTTTGTAGCAATTGTGAATGGGAGTTCACTCATGATTTGGTTCTCTGTCTGTTATTGGATATAGGAATGCTTGTGATTTCTGCACATTGATTTTGTATCCTAAGACTTTGCTGAAATTGTTTATCAGCTTCAGGAGATTTTGAGCTGAGACTATGGGGTCTTCTAAATATACAATCATGTTTGAAAATAGACACAATTTGACTTCCTCTTTTCCTAACCGAATGCGCTTTACTTCTTTTTCTTGCCTGATTGCCTTGGCCAGAACTTCTAATACTATATTGAATAGGAATGGTGAGAGAGGGCATCCTTGACTTGTGCCAGTTTTCAAAGGGAATGCTTTCAGCTTTTGACCATTTAGTATGATAATGGCTGTGGGTCTGTCATAAATAGCTCTTATTATTTTGAGATACATTCCATCGATACCTAGTTTATTAAGAGTTTTTAGTGTAAAGGGCTGTTGAATTTTGTCGAAGGCCTTGTCTGCATCTATTGAGACATCATGTGGTTTTTTGTCTTTGGTCCTGTTTATTTGATGGATTATGTTTATTGATTTGAGTATGTTGAACCCTCCTTGCATCCCAGGGATGAAGTCGAGTTGGTTGTGACAGATAAGCTTTTTGATGTGCGGTTGGATTTGGTTTGCCAGTATTTTATTGAGGATTTTCGCATCAATGTTCATCATGGATATTGGCCTGAAATTTTCTATTTTAGTTGTGTTTCTGCCAGGTTTTTGTATTGGGATGATGTTGGTCTCATAAAATGAGTTAGGGAGGATTCCTTCTTTTTCTATTGTTTGGAATAGTTTCAGAAGGAATGGTACCAGCTCTACTTTGTACCTCTGGTATAAATTGGCTGTGAACCTGTCTGCTCCTGGACTTCTTTTGGTTGGTAGGCTATTAATTGCTGCCTTGTTATTGGCCTATTCAGAGATTTGGTTTCTTACTGGTTTAGTCTTGGGATGGTGTAAGTGTCCAGGAATTTATCCATTTATTCTAGATTTACTGGTTTATGTGCATAGAATTGTTAGTAGTAATCTCTGATGGTAATTTGTATTTCTGTGGGATCAGTGGTGATATCCCCTTTATCATTTTTTATTGCATCTATTTGATTTTTCTCTCTTTTCTTCTTTCTTAATCTGGTTAGTGGTCTATTTTGTTGATCTTTTCAAAAAACCAGCTCCCATATTCATTGATTTTTTTGAAGGGTTTTTTGTGTCTCTTCTCCTTCAGTTCTGCTCTGATCTTAGTTATTTCCTGTCTTTTGCCAGTTTTTGAATTTGTTTCTTCTTGCTCCTCTAGTTCTTTTAATGATGACATTCAGGTTTCAATTTTAGATATTTCCTCCTTTTTGGGGGGACATTTAGTGCTATAAATTTCCCTCTACTCACTGCTTTAAAGGTGTCCCAGAGATTCTGGTACGTTGTGTCTTCGTTTTCATTGTGTTTTCATATTCATTCAAGCATATCTTTATTTCTTCCTTCATTTTGTTATTTATCCAGTAGTAATTCAGGAGCAGGTTGTCCAGTTTCCATGTATTTGTGCAGTTTTGAGTGAGTTTCTTAATCCTGAGTTCTAATTTGTTTGCACTATGGTCTGAGAGACTGTTTGTTATGATTTCCACTCTTCTGTATTTGTGAGGAGTGTTTTACTTCCAATTATGTGGTCAATTTTAGAATAAGTGTGATGTGGTGTTGAGAAGAATGTATATTCTGTGGATTTGGGGTGGATAGTTCTGTAAATGTCTATTAGGTCCATTTGGTCCAAATCTGAGTTCAAGTCCTGGATATCCTTGTTAATTTTCTATCTCATTGATGTGCCCAATATTGACAGTGGAGTGTTAAAGTCTCCCACTATTATTATGTGGGAGCCTAAGTCTCTTTGTAGGTCTTCTAAATGGCTAATTTTTTTATAATAAATTGTCTTATCTACAATACACTTTCCCTTTTCTATTCCAGGAAAATGAAAATGTTTTTAAAAGCATACTAAATAAATACATCAATATAAAAATTTTTGAACATTTATATGACTCACCATTGCTTATCTAGAGGTTTAGAAGAGCTAACTACAAGAACAAAAAAAAAAGATAGCTAGATTAAAATATAAGAAAAATATAGATATCTGTCCAATTTTTTTCTAGTGAAAGTTCTTTCTAAAATTAAAGCAAGCCAGGCATGGTGTGTCACGCCTGTAATCCTAACTCTTTGGGAGGCTGAGGCAGGGGAATCGCTTGAGCCTAAGAGTCCAAGGCTGTAGTGAGCTATGATCATGCCATATACTCCAGCCTGGGCAGCAGAATGAGACCCTGTCTCAAAATAAATGAATATATAAATAGAATGATAGGTAAAAATAAATAAAAGGAAAGGAAATGTTAGCATGTTATATACCAATGGTATATTAACAAAACTAATAATTTAACATTGATACAATATTTAACTACCACTGCTTTCCTGTTTCATCACTTTTTTCACTAGCATTTTTTTTTTCTATCCTGGATTGTCATGGTGGATAATCACAGATATCACGGATATCCAGGTTATCACGGATATCCAGGTTATCACGGTGCCTTTAGTGCTCATTGGCTTATTAGTGTGCTGCAATCTGGGAAAGCTACTATGTTTTTACTTGTCCTGGCTGACCTTTGTGCTTTTCAAGAGTAGTAGTCAAGTATTTTCTCGACTGTCCCTCCAACAGACTTCCCTGATGTTTTCTTATGATTGAACCGGGGTTATAGGTTCTGGGGAATAATATCACAGAGCCAGTGCCCCACCTCACTGCACAAGATCAATAAGATTATTATATGTGATATTAACTTGTTTGCTTGATAAAATGCTGTTTCCACTCTAAAAATCATCTATTCATTATAATACATTTTTCAAGTGTTTTTTCTTCTTATACCTTCAAAAACATCTCAGTTTGTTCCACAGATAAGGGTCATAACTCCCATGTGCTAGCAAAAGTACCTGGAGTAAGAAATAAATGGCATTAAAACAAATAAATTCATTATGATTAGAAAACTCATGGTTTACAATGCCTCGGCCAACAGAAACAAATACATAAGCAGAAAATTTTTTCAGAACACGATTTCCAAGAGTTTGCTAAATTCGTAGAACGGAATAATACATTTTGAAGAAAAATGATGATCAAACCACAATGAGTCTTAAGGAAGAAAATCTGATATACAGTTTAAGAAAGTTCTTGGGCCTGGACATTCTACTTCTGGGAATCTAATCTGCAGAAACAGTCCATTGTGTGTGAAGATATAAACACATGGTTAGTTAATACAACATTATGGAATACACAGAATTGTTGAAAACAAAAACAAACAAGATTGGAAAGATTTCCAAAACATTACAAAATAAAAGTCAGAAAAATGTAGAACAAGATGTTCTGTGGGATCCATTGAAATAAAGATATAAATAAATGTATATATTGAAACAGGTGGAAGGTAAGACAGCAAACTGAACTTTAGTTATTGAAAATGGGTGTGGGGTAAGAGACTGAATGGAAACTTTATGTTTTGCTGTCTATACATTATATCATTTAAATCTTTAAGAACAAAAATGTATCTACTGTTTACTTATATTTAAAAAGTGAATGAAAGTTGCCAGGTATACCTATTGCAGAGATTTTAAAAATACATTTACCTTATGTTTATACACCATATTCATAACAGCATTTTTCACAATCACCAAAAGGTGGAAACAACCCAAGTATTCATCAGTGGATGAATAGATAAAAAAAATGTGTCAGAAATAAGATCAGCGTTTTACAACCACTACATTATCAAAATGAACTAAACTTAGTTTAGACTGGAGGTAGACATGTAATTAATGGAAGTGGCAGGCTGAGATAAGGGTCGTGGCTTGAATTATACCAAATATAGTACAATTCTGTTTGTTGATTCTACAGACTCTCAGCATATTTGAGCAATATTTTCTTCCAGCACAAAATTCAAAGTTAATAAACACTTGGGATTTGGCTGCAGGAGCAGGAGGGCACTTTAGCAGCAGTCCTCTTCAATGAGTTTCTCTACAAGGGATGTCGACGTCTGGTGCCGTCGTGAAGCTTTTGAACTGGGACTTTCCCCACACTTTGACTAGCAAATGATACTGGGTCCATTTTCATCATCTTCCCTACTTTCTTGCCTCAGGTATAAACAGGCTCATTTAATTTGGCTTTATATCCTGCAGCCCCTACATTATGCTATACATAATTAGTTCCATAAAGAAAATAATGTCAAAAATATCCAAGCCAATTAAAATGCAAATGGTATAAAACCCTCGATAAATACATAAACAAAAAGATTGATGACAAATAATGACTTTAAATGTGTGTGTGTGTGTGTGTGTGCATAGGGCTAATATCCTTAATAAATTGATTATAATTAATAAAAACAAAATAATAGAAAGCACATCTAAAAAATTTACAATTTTGATTTTAAAAGGAAATATTATTAACATAACTGGTGATTGAAGCATATAAAGTTTAGAACAACAAAAATAATAATTTATTTATTAAAATAGAAAAAATTAAGACAAATTTTTTCAATCAGAGATGGAAACATATTGGAAGATGCAGACCTTCATATTGTATAAGTAGGAATGTGATTTAGCGTAAATATTTAAAAGGTTATTTTGGCATTATACTCAATATCTGAAGATGTTTATATTCTTTGACAAATATTTCAACTTCTATAATTATCAAAGACATACACAAAGTTTTAAGACAATTATTTTTCTATTGCAGTTTTTATAAGCAACCTAAGTGCCTATAATAAGGAATTGTTTGATATCAACTGTCGTGTGTGTATATATATGTAGAAGAAAAATATTGCAGCTATTAATATGTAATACAAAATTATATGCGAAATGTTTTATTAAATGTAATAGACATGCTAATTCAGGGTTTAACTAACAAGATATGTTCAAAATAATGTGCATACACATGTGCATATTTATAAATATAGGGATAGGTTATTTAGCTTTTATTTTTATTATTAGCTTTCATTTCAATAATTTTAGGAGAAGGAGTGATTTTTGGTTACATGAATGAATTTTATAGTGGCCCCATGCATTTATTTTATTTTTTTTATTTTATGCATTTGCTTTTGGAGTCTTAATCATAAATTCTTCACCTATGCCAATGTCTGAAAGTTTTTTCTAGATTTACTTCTAGAATTTTTATGGTTTTAGGTCTTAGATTTAAGTCTTTAATCTATCTTGTGTTGATTTTTGTATACAGTGAGAGATGAGGATCCAGTTTTATTCTTCTACATGTGGCTATCCAGTTTTCCCAGCATTATTCATTGAATAGGGTATTGTTTCCTCAATGTATGTTTTGGTAGGCTCTATTAAAGATCAGTTGGTTTTAAGTATTTGCTTTATTTCTGTGTTCTGTATTGCGTTCCCTTGGTCTACGTATCTACTTTTATACCAGTACAGAGGCAATGTATTCTCTTCCCAGGTCCACAAGGGGATGTAGTTTCAAGGGCAAGAACTTCCCAATGCT
Organism: Cebus imitator; assembly: GCF_001604975.1. Taxonomy (NCBI): domain Eukaryota; kingdom Metazoa; phylum Chordata; class Mammalia; order Primates; family Cebidae; genus Cebus; species Cebus imitator. The sequence continues at coordinate 1,901,534 of NW_016107540.1, read as the reverse complement.
CTTCACTCTTTCTCTGCATTCAGATTAGAGGTCTTTGTTTTAATTTTTTCTTGCTCGAGTGGAAAAGGATGGGAAAGGACCAATGTTCAATCATTTCAGTGGAAGTTTAAAGGAACTCTTTTCTTGGCCAGGGGGCTTGGAGAAGGTGGGAATTCCTCCCAGGTTAAAAGTCCCCTTCTTCCTCACCTCCTTGGATTCCATCTTTGGGCTCCCTTCCACCATCTTTGTGGAAGATTTCTCCCTCTCTGGGATTCCATACTTGGATCCCCTACCACAATATTCGTGAAAGCTTTCTCTCTCTCTTTTTTCTCTTTATCTGCCTAAATAAATCACTTTCTGCAAAAACTCTTTGGGGTCCAATATTTACTTGTGAGCACACTGCACCCGGCATGGTCCCCTCTCCCATTCTTGGGAGAGTGAGAGACCAAGAGCCTGGAGCTCACAAGGGAGCAAGTTAAGTGCTTCTGCACCCTAAAACCTGGAAACAGTTCCATGCTTTTTTGATAACAATAGCCTTGTAGTATAATTTGAAGTCAGGTAATGTGACACCTCCATATTTGTTCTTTTTGCTTAGGAATGCTTTCCTTATTCAGGCTCTTTTTTGTTACCATATGAATTGTAGTAATTTTTTTTCTAATTAAAAAAGTGATATAGGTATTTTGATATAAATTGCATTGAATTTATAGATTGCTTCGGGTAGTATAGTTATTTTTGTGATATTGATTCTTCCAGTCAATAAGCATGTGATGTATTCCCATTTGTTTGTGTCATCTATGATTTCTTTCAGCAGTTTTCTAGTTCTCCTTGTAGAAACACTCCTTAGTTAAGTATATTCCTAGATTTATTTTTCACAACTGTTGTAAAAGAAATTGATTTCTTGATTTGATTTTCAGTCTGGTTGTTGTTGATGAATAGCAGTCCCACTAATTTGTGTATTTTGATTTTGCAACTGAAGACTTTAATGAATTCATCTATCAAATTTAAGGATTCTTTTGGAGGATTCTTTAAGGTTTTCTAGATATATGACAATATCATCAGCAAACAGAGATTGTTTGACGATCTCTTTTCCAATTTGGATGCCCTTTATTTTTTCCTTTTGTCTGATTGCTCTGGTTGGGACTTCCTTTACTATGTTAAATAGAAGTGGTGGAAGTGGACGTCCTTGTCTTGTTCTCGTTTTTAAGGGAAATGCTTTCAAATTTTCACCATTTAGTATGATGTTGGCTGTGGGTTTATTATACAGGACTCATTATTTTAAAGTGTGCTCCTTCTATTCCTAGTTTGTTGGGGGTTTTTACCATAAAACAATGCTCAATTTTATGGAACGCTTTTTCTGCATCTATTGAGATAATCATATGTTTTTAAAAATTTTATGTGAAGAATCATATTTATTGACATGCATATGTTGAACCATCTCTACATCCCTGGGACAAAACCTACTTCCTCACTTCGTCACAGTGAATTATCTTTTGATCTGCTGTTGGGTTCAGTCTCACGGCATTTTGTTGAGGACTTTTGCATCTCTGTTCATCAGAGACATCGGTCTATGGTTTTCTTTTCTTTTTTTTTTTGTTATTATGTCCTTTCCTGGCTTTGGTATCAGGGTGAAACTGGCTTCATAGAATGAGATAGAAAGAATTCCCTCTTTTTCAATCTTTTGGAAAAGTTTCAGTAGGATTTGCACCAATTTTTCTTTGAATGTGACAGAATTCAGTTGTGAATCCATCTGGCTCTAGGCTTTTTTTTTTTTTTTTTGGTAGGCAATTTTAAAAGTTATTACTGATTCAATCTCATTGCTTGTCATTGCTATGTTCAGTATTTCTATTTCTTCCTGATTCAAGCTGAGAGGCTTGTATGTTCCCAGAAATGTATCCATCTCCTGTAGATTTTCTAGATTGTGTGCATTGAGGTGTTCATAGTAGTCTCAAATGATCTTTTGTATTTCTGTGGTGTCAGTTGTAATGCATCCATTTTAATTTCTATTTGAGCTTATCTGAATCTTTTCTCTTCTTGGTTAATCTAGCCAATAATCTATCAATTTTGTTTATCTTTTTAAATAAACAACTTTTCATTTCATTGATATTTTGTACTTTTTTTTCAATTTAATTTAGTTGTCCTCTGATCTTTGTTATTTCTTTTCTTCTGCTACATTTGGATTGTTTTATTCTTTTTCTACTTACTTGAGGTGCGACATTAGACTGTTGATTTGTGATCCTTCAGACATTTTGGTATAGGGACATTTAACACCATAAATTTTCCTCTTAGCACTGCTTTTGCTATATCCCAGAAGTTTTAATAACTTCTGTTACTATTATCATTAATTTCAAAGAATTTTTTATTTCCATCTTGATTTCATTATTGACCCAAAAGTCGCTCAGAAGCAGATTGTTTAAATTCTATGTATTTTTATAGTTTTGAGGGTTCCTTTTGCAGTTTATTTCTAGTTTTATTCCACTGTGATCTGAGCATATATTTGATATAACTTGATGTTTTTCAATTTTATTAAGACTTGTCTTGTGGACTATCACATGGTCTGTGTTGGAGAAAGTTCCGTGTGCTGATGAGAAGAATGTATATCTTGCAGTTCTTGGGTAGAATGTTCTGTAAATATTGATGAGGTCCATTTGTACTAAAGTGTAGTTTAAGTGCAGTGTTGCTTTGTTGACTTTCTCCTTCGCTGATCTGTTGAGTGCTGTTAGTGGAGTATTGAAGTCCCCCACTATTATTGTGTGGCTGTCTCTCTCTCTCTTTTTTATGCTTAGTAGTAACTATTTCTGTTTCATTTATGAAACTTATTTTGCTGGGTACCAAATTCTTGGCTGAGTGTTATTCTGCTTAAGGCAGGTAAAGATAGGACCTCAATCTCTTCTGGCTTGTAGGGCTTCTGCTGAGAAGTCTGATGTTAGTCTGATTGATAGGTTTTCCTTTACAGGTTACCTGATGCTTTAGTCTCATTGCTCTAAGAATTCTTTCTTTCATGTTGACTTTAGATAGACATGTAACTCTATGCCTTGGTGATTTCCTTTTTTGCAATGAATCTCCCAGGAGCTCTTTGAACTTCTTGTATGTGGATGTCTAAATCTGTATCAAGTCAAGGGATGTTTTCCTCAATTATTACCTCAAATACATTTTCCAAATTTTTGCTTTTTGTTCTCCCTCATGATCACCAAAGATTCTTATATTTTACCATTTTATATAATCCTATATTTCTTGGAGACTTTTTTCATTTTGTTTTATGTTTTGGTTAATTTTTGTCTCATAGCTTGATACAAAGATTGTATATTTTTACTGTGTACAACATGCTATTTTCCAATATGCATACATTTTGAAATGTTATAATTGAGCTGATTAATACATCATCTCACATACTCATTTTCGTGGTAAGAACACAAACAATATGTACTTTTTAGTGATTTTCAAAATACAATACATTGTTGTTCACTGAAGTCACTGCCTTTTACAATAATTTTCTAAATACATGTAATAACTGAAATTTAAGCCATGCATGAGATGCCCCAAGCAGAGAATAAAGGATAACAAGGCTGACTACTACCAGAACTTGAGGACAAAAAGCACACAGAGGAGAAAAAAGAGGGGTCAGAGAAGAGAGGGTGAAACTGGACAAGGGAAATCGACAGAAGAGAGACACAGACAAAAGAAGTGTACATTTCTTAAAGGTCAAATGTTTTGGATCAGTAGTTCAATCAAGGACCATGAGAAGAGAAAACGTTGGTTTTGGCAACACTGTTGAATTTGGAAAGGCTCCACAGTCAAGTGATCAGGGATGGGGTGAAGCCATGGACAGTGAGTATGGGCGGCTCTTTTGAGAGGTGGCCATGAAGGAAATGGAGTCTGGAGCTGGACCGGGGAGTGCCTTCAGGGGCTACAAGTCTCCTTTCTCCCAAGTATTGATAGACTTTTCTTATTTTCCCACATGTATAACAATGACTAGGTATTTTTAGCATCAGAATACACAATTGTTTCCCAAAAGTTATAAGCAATGATACTATACAAAGTATCTACTCCTATATTAAAGAGGTATGCAAAATAAGAAATAGGTAGATAATAAATATTAAATACTTTGCAAATGCTGGCAGGACAATTTAGGAATGGAAGGCACAGGGACAGAATTACAACACAACCTTTGCGATTATGTAGAAGGAAAGTAAGTTTATTTCTATATGTAACAACTCAATAACTTTTGTTCTCTCATTTTAAAATAGGTGTAAGATTGAGTAGGAACCTCAAAAGTGCTCAGAAACTACAGGATTTTATTTAATGTTTATGCTCTGAATGGGAGACAAAACAAAACATGAGCAGGACCTCTCCTTGTGGACTCTCTAGAGGGATCGATCTAACCAAAGAAGACTGAATCCTAAACCACAGAAAGTTCAGAGACTCAATAATGTCAAGACAGTCTGATGGACCTGGCTATTGGTCCAGCCATCACGTAGGCTGTGGGACCTCAGTCCTAAAGAGGTTAAATGCAAGACCGGGCACTAAGGCTGAATGGGACTCCACCCTCAGAGGTCTGGCTGGCTCTAGTCCATTCACAGTACTTAAGAGGAGCATTAGAGGGCAGAAAGTTATCCACAGAAGAACGACCAGCACATAGAAATGTTATTCAACATGGTTTCTAAACAAATGTTTTAATTACTTTGGGGACGAGAGAGCTATTGTCTTCAAATAGAGGAAGTGCTTGGGTACTCCACATGACTCCAGAGTTCAGAATTCAGACCAATAAAAAATTATCTCCAACTACTGGAAGAAATCAGTAAACAGGATGCACTTCAAGGAAAAGACCTCAAACCTCTGTCACATTAAAAGCCAAAACAGAAACTGGAGGATGGCCAGGCAGGGAAGGTAGAGATCCGACCACGTGCTGCATGGGCTAGTGAACTGTGTTCACTTCCTTCCAGTTCTGAGATTGCACCTTCAAGTCCACAGGCTGCAAGTAAACACGTCACACAAAAGGCAGGTGTGCATTCTGAAACCCGGAATCGGGAGAAAAATCTCTGTAGCAGGCATTAATAGATACTTAGATAAACATGGTCTACTTGCTCCTGGTGGCATTATGAAGTGAAATCAACATAATATGTGGACAATCTGTTCATAGTTAGTGCAGTACACACTCCAGGGGTAGGACAATCAGTCTCATTTAAATATGAGATTGGTGGGTTAGTCTGAGAGAAAATACCCCACTGACTAACCTCAAAGACATAGAGAGTCATAGTACCTACACCTGCAGGGAGCTGCCATTGCCATTATCAAAAGCCAGCCCATACATGCTGTGAATTTCTGAGAAGTGATGGCCGAAAGCATCCCACATCATTTCAATCTCCTTGACCAGGCTTAGACGTGATACTTGCAGCTCTGCACTTGAAAGAGCTGATCCACATCTGTCTGGGGGTTAGAAACAAGTGATCAAAAACTCAACCACGAGGAAATATGATTATAAGCATTTTCATCTTCCAATGCCTGTACTTGTAATCTCTCACCAGTTCAAAGTCTGACTCGAGTGGATTATCTATCAGGTTTCCATGAGGTAAGTGCAGTCAAGCATGGAACACAATCCTTCATATTACTTGCTGCCTCTGCTTTTCTTGTGTTCTCTCTTTTGATGTGTGCTTGTAAGTCGAAATGAAATGAAATGAGCGAACGAACAGGCAAATCCTGCTTTTGTAAAAATGTTTTCTTCTGAGTTTGTTTGCCTGCAGAAATAGTTTCTGTTGTGTTTTATGTATTTATGGTTAAATATATTTAATTGTCCATTTTCCTGACATGTTGCCTTTTCTGAAGTGTTGGCTGGACAACTCTAAGTGCTTCTCGCCTGCTTGCCCTTTTTCTCTGCTCACTTTCACAGAGGAAGTCAGATGACATCACTCCTCTGTGCACACCCTGCCATGACTCTATTTCCTGCCAATAAAAGCTGAAGAACTCACCATGAGCTACCTGTCCATTGGAATCTGGCCCTAGTCATCCTTCTACCAAATCACCTCCTACCTAAGCCATTGCTCTGTTCATCACAAGACCAAACCAGCCATTCGACCTCTCCCTTTAGGGTCTTTGAGTGCCTTCTTCAGTGCAATCCATCCTCATCTGCACATCCTCAGGGCTGAATCCCCGTCTTCACTGCTAGAAGTCCTCATCTGCGCATCCTCAGGGCTGAGTCCCCGTCGTCACTGCTAGAAGTCCTCATCTACGCATCCTCAGGGCTGAATCCCCGTCCTCACTGCTAGAAGTACTCACCTGCGCATCCTCAGGGCTGAGTCCATGTCCTCACTGCTAGAAGTCCTCATCTGTGCATCCTCAGGGCTGAGTCCCCGTCCTCACTGCTAGAAGTCCTCACCTGCGCATCCTCAGG
>NW_016107540.1:1886308-1894455 GCF_001604975.1 Cebus imitator | reverse complement strand
GCATCCTCAGGGCTGAGTCCCCGTCCTCACTGCTAGAAGTCCTCATCTGCGCATCCCCAGGGCTGAATCCCTTTCCAGCTTGGTGGCCTCTCTAGACTGAGGCACTGCCACCTGGCCCCTTGTCTATGGGTTTACTTTGCCGTAACAATCGTCATCTTTTATCATTCTCTATGACTAATATAATTTTATTGAATATTTCCTACCTCTCTCCATCAGACTAAGAGCCTCATGAAGAGAGAGACAGATCTCCATTTATTTTCTTCATGAATGTTTACCAAGCTCCTGTAACAATGCCTGCACATAGAGAACACTCAAAAATTGTTTTAGAAATTAATATACTGATTAATAATTGGGGAAAAAAATCCTGTTTCATGACCTACCTACAAAATTCCTTGTCCTATGGTAGGAATAAGGAATGTTGTATATGAAAGATGATAATTACGTGGATAAAATTAACTTCATCTATATAAGCCTCAATCAAAAACAATACAAAGTAATGGAAACTAGACATTACAACTGTCTGTAAGTGTGCCGAGGGTGTTTGCCTGCTCTGCACATGCAGCATGAACGTCTGGCAGAATTCTCCAGCAAAAGCACTGCAGCTCCAGTGAGCTTTTTAGCACTTGGCCGTGGTGAAAATCCTGACTCTTCACTTGGCCTTCCCTGGCCCTGCCTGACACCACTGCAGCAATGCTCCCACATGGTCTCCATGGACACCGTGAAGGAAAGTAGCCCCACTGTGGCTAGAGGGGAGGAAGGCTCGGATCCCCGCTTGGCCTTCTCTTGACACCATCCTGGCTGGAGGACTTTGGTCCCTTGTTGCAGCCTGGCATGGGAGATATCTAGTTTCCCCAACCCTATTCCATCATTGTGCCTAAGTGTGTAGTCACAGTTTAGTTGCAGTAGAGCAGTCATTATCTACAGCACTCTTTGTTGCTGGGATGCCCCTTACCTTCTCCTTTAGTATATAAAGATGAGGCTCTGTTGGAGCTTGTCTGTACCCAGTAGTGTTACTAGGCAGATGGCTTCTTCAATTCTACATCTGGCATATGTGAGGCAAAATAAAACAACAACAACAACAGAATTTGCCTCCAGCCATTTGTGGAGTCCTGAGGTCGCTAGCTTGTCTGTCTTCTCTCCACCTTTCAGAGTTTTCAGTCATTGGTTTTATATAAAAAGTTCAAGGGTTTAAAGTTGTTTTTAGTGATAGGAAGAATGAAAAGTACAGTACTGCCATCATCCTGTGCACAGGAATTCCCAAACCTTTTTGCAGGGAATATCTGAGAATATATTCTTGACTGGTAAACAGAAACACATTTTTTAAAGAAAATAGGAAACTACTAATAACAAAGCAATCGAAAAATGGAAAAGAATGTCTGCTTGCAAATATATATGTATATATAGCTAATAAATATATTAGTTTATATGTATATATAAAATTATATATATATATATGTATATATATATATATATATATATATAGTTTTAGTAAAGTGAAAGATAACCTACATAGTCAGAAAACGATTTTGTAGTATTTATCGACAATGGTAACTCACAGCTGGTATGTAATAAAAAACTCCAACGTATCAGTAAGAAGAAGTTAACATATCCTGTAAGAAAATAGGCTAATGGCCAGGCTCAGTGGCTTATGCACATAATCTCAGCACTTTAGGAGGCTGAGGCAGGAGAATCCCTTGAGGCCAGGAGCTTAAGACCAGCCTGGGCAACATTGCAAGACCTCATCTCTATAAAAAACTTAAAAAAATAGCTGAGCATCATGGCATATGTCTGTGGTCCCAGCTAGTCAAGAGGCTGTAGCAGGAGGACCACTTGAGCCCAGATGTTTGAAGCTGCGCTGAGCTATGATTGCATCACTGCACTCCAGCCTGGGTGACAGAATGAGACCTCATTCAGAAATAAAACTAAAAATAAAAAAGAAAATAGGCTAATGACATGAACAGGCACTTTATGAAAAAAAAGTCAAATAAGTAATAAGCATATAAACATCATGAATATCATGGATTTACAAATAAAATGACAAATACTTCTACAAGTATTGATCGACTTACCACCTATGCAACTTACGACCATTTGACTTTACGACCACAATCGCTAGCCATGACTGCTCCGCGTCTGGCAGCGCAAATGTTGCCCAGCTGGACGTACAACAGTGTGGACCAGCTTCTGGCAGCACTACCATCTTCGCGTGCACCATTTCAACTGTACATATAGGCTACTCAACTTACGACCAAATTGTGTTATGACCGGTCTGTGGTCCCGACCATGGTCGTAAGTCAAGCCCTAGCTGTACATTCTTTTCAGAGTGACACATGTTTAAATGTTGTACAATACCAAGTGATGGTGAAGATTTAGAGAACCAGATGCTCCCACAGATTGCTACTAGGAGAAAAATTTGTTGAACGACTTTGAAAGCAGTGTATTATTATTTATTAATGAAATCTGCAGTCTATACCTAGAAATTCAAATATTAGGTTTATTCTTTATGAAGGCTGATTTTACTGTTGGCAGGATGCATGTGTACAAAGATTCACAAAAGCACTCTTCAGAGTTTCTCAAAATGGAAAAGCACCACATAGTCATCAACAATAACACATTTTTATACATTTATGTAATAGAATATTATGTATCAATGAAAATGAATGAGCTACAACTATAAGAAAAAGCATATATAAATCATACAAACATCAGAAAAGAAAAAGAAGATCCAGAGGAATAAATAGATTATGATAATATTTATATCAAGTTCAAAAACAAGCAAATCTAAGCTATATTGTTTAGAGATATGGCCATTTGTGATGGTTAACTTTAGGTGTCAACTCGACTAACTTAGAGGATACCCAGGTAGCTGATAAACCAAGATTGCTGGATGCGTCTGTAAGTCTGTTTCTGGAAGAGGCTGGCATTTGAATCAGTATATTGAGTACCAGAAGATCCATCCTCAACAATATGAGGAGGTACCATCCAATTAGCTGAGGGCTGAGATAGAAGAAAAAGGTGGGGGAAAAGGCAAAATCTGTCTCTTTTCCAAAGCTGCCCTTCTTCTCTTATCCTTGTAAATGAGCACTCCAGGTTCTCTGGTCTTTGGACTCTGGGAGGAGCCTCAGAAAGCCCCAGGTTCTCCAACCTTCAACCTCATCTTGAGAGTTACATCATTGGCTCCTTGGATCTCCAGCTTGAAAATGGCCTGTCATGGGACTTCCCAGCCTCCATAATCATGTGAGCCAGTTCTGTTAATGATTTCTCTTCCATATTATCTATATCACCTGTCTACTATCTGTCTGCGAGCCTAAATTTTTGTGGTTGTATGACAATGACAAAGTGTTTAGTTGAAGTAAGGAAAAGTCCTGCAATCTTTATGTATACCACTATCTATATCTATAATCTATATCTATATTATCTAGATACCTACATCTACATCTATATGTATATGTGTCTATAGCTATCATCTCTATATATCTGCATTATCTGTATCATCTGTACGTATATCTATATCCATACCTACATCTGCATCTATGACTCTATCTTTGTAGTTATCTCCTATTGCTTCTGTCTCTAGACAACCCTGACAAATACATCATATGCAAGTGGTAAAACTATGAAGAAAATAGAGGAAATATAGTCTGTGAAAGTAATGAGAATTACTATATTCGTGTTGATGAATAAATTGAGATTCAAAAAGGAAACAAGAGTTTTCTCAGGAGCTTAAACTTTTGTATTTTACCATGCATGAGTGTTATATTGGTGGTCATTTACAAATACTTGTTAAACTCTATGTGTGTGTATGTGTGTATAAATTCACTTTTGTCAATGTTTTATGTTTCATACACAGAAAAAAGTGAACTGAAGGAAGGAAAGACTAAAAGCAATAACACAATTCAGGAAGTTGTAGTCACAACCCAATCATCAACAAAAATGGTACTTGAGCCTAGAGACTTGAATGTCAAAGATTTTAAATATGTCTCATTGCAGTTTTAGCAAAAATATCTTGACATTACAAGAAAACAAAATTTGCTGTATTTTTCTTTCTACTTTGATTTAGTAGAGTCTGAGTCACCATTCATCTTTAACAATAATCCCAGTTCATATTAGTAAAGCAAATCCCATTTACCTAAGCCTTTTGGTAATTCTATTTTTATAAATTCACAGGAAACTTTTCCTCTAGAGTAACTAAGCTTAATTTCTCATCCACAAATTTAGGACCTGGAAGCTGTTATCCAGTGTGATCTTTATAAAACCTTTCTGTGAGATTGTGGATTAAAGCAGAGACCTTCTTTACAGCAGATACTTCTTTAACAGTGATGACTACCTTTACATGTGACCCCAAATTTTAGTTATAACTAAAGATCTCCCAACAATTTTGAGATAAAATGTGTATCATGTTAGTGACCAATTTATATCATACCATCTTATTTCCAAAGGAAATTAGCACAGATATACTTAGTGATATTATAGTTTGCAATTTGCAGACCATGTGAAATAATTTTCTCTTTCTTCTATTTAGTTATGAAGTAATGTGTGCCTACAGACAAGGGCAAAAAACAAAACTGAAAAGCTTAACGATTCACCAAGAAGCAAGCCCTTCTGTAATCGTGAATTAAATAAAAAATAGAACATTGATGGCACCACAAAACCCCTCTGTAACCACTCCTAAGCCACCCACAAAGGCACTACTACCTGGCATCTTTGGTAACAAAGATAAAATTTGGTAACACTTCCTTACCCTCCTAGCTGTTCTTCTTCATAAGGGATTGCATAAAGGAGCAATCCCCCCAGCAATGTATGACAATCAAATTCCTTTCCTACACATTAGATCACCACTTTATATACTTTAAGCCATCCTGGAGGGTACATATTGACACCTCAATGTGGTGTGATTTAACTTTTCTCTGATTACAGCTGAGATTGAGCACCTTGTCAAATAGTTATTGATCCCTGGAGGGTAGTTTTTTTGCGTGTTAATTTCCTATCCAAGTCTATGCCCCCTTTTTTCTATTGAGTATTATGTCTTTCCCTGTTGATTTGTGGGACTTTTCTCTCAGCCCTTTGTCTTTCATACAAGTTACCATTATTTTCTTCCAATCTGCGTCTTTCCTTTTTGCTTCCTCTTAATGAGCAGAAATTCTTAACATTAACATAGTCTAATAAATCAGTCTTTCCTTTGCTGTTATAGATTTTGTGTCTTTTTAAAAAGTCTTTCATGTCTGCAAATGATGAGTGTATTTTCATACTATTTTTGAGATGCTTTATCGTTTTGCTTTCACCTTTAGATCTGTATCTCAGTGGAATTATACGCAGAGTATGAGACCGGAAACATAGTTTCATTTCTTTCTTCTATATAGGTATACCATTATATCAGCAATATTTATTTGAAATAAATTCCAGGCCCACTGACCTGCAAGGCCATCCTTGTTATAAATCTAGCATCCATATATATGCATGAGTCTCTGTATTTGTTTTCTACTGTTGCCAGAACAAGTGACCAAAACTCAGTGGTTTGAAATAACACCCATTTGTTATCTCACAGTCCAATAGGTCAGAAGTCCAGGTACAGTATAACTCAGCTACTGTGTCTTCCTGAGTCTCAAGCTGTTGAAATCAAGGTGTTGGTGCAGCATTCTCTTCTGCAGTCTCTGGGAATGAATTCATTTTCAAGCTGATTCTGGCTGTAGGCACACTCGGTTTCTTACAGTTGTAGGATAGAGGTGCTTGTTGCTATGCTGATAGCCGGGGCCCAGTCTTTGCTCCTAGAACATGCTTGATTCCTTCTCGTGCTTTCCGTGTGGCCGTGACCCTGTAACAGCAGGTCGAGTCTCTCACTTCACATTTCTCTGACTTCACCTTCTGCCAAATCTGACTCCAGCTGGATAAATGTATCTGCTTTTAAAGACCTATGTGATTAGAGTCCAGCTAGATAGTCCAGGAAAATTTATTTTAAGATCTATAATTTACTTACATTTATAAAGTTAATTTTGCCATGGAAAGTAATATATGTACAGATTTTAGATTTTATAACCTGAAAATCTCTGGGAGGGGTTGTAAATTTCTGCCCTGTGTTCCTACATGAGGGTATATGCCTTCTAATACTATCCTTATCAGATTTCTTGTCACATTTATGCTGACCTTATAACACCTTCAATGTTTCTTTTAGAGAGTTTCTTTTTATTAAGGTTATTTATTCTTTAAATGCTACCTATGCAGTTTTCAATGAATTATAAATTTTTATTTATATAAAAAATATTGATACATGCAATCACCTTCATTACATTTTCAAGTATTTCTTAGGTCACTTAGACAAAGTTTTATTATTTTAGAACTTTTTCCATTTTAACTAAATATTCATGCTTATTTGCATGCCTTTTATCTTATCATTTAAACAGCTGAGAGATGTACACGGATGTCCTTTAGTTCTTTCTAATGTTAGTTTGTGTCTGCCAGTGGAGAATGCTCTTCATTTCTGAAAAGATATCTGTTTCCCATTCTTCATGAAGGACATTTTTATGGATATGGATATACTAAATGGACAGCGATTTTCTTTTAGCACTTCAAATTTCTTTGATCTTATGTTTGTAATATTTCTGTTAAAAAGGAAGTCGTCATTCTAATCATGGCTCTTTTGAAGATAATTCTTTTTGTTTTTCACACCCTCTGCTGGCTTTTAGGACTTTCCTAATTATCTTTGGGTGTCAAGTTTTACTTTGATAAATTGTGAATAATTTAAAAATTTATATTGCTTGAATTTCCAGCTCTCTCCTCTTTCAAATTCCATGTTTCTTAACCTCTTTATTATGTTTCTTACTACTTCTTAATTTTCCATTCTTTTTTATCCTTGTGATTATTTATGAATATTTTTGTGATCTATTTTCTGGTTTACTAATTCTTCTTCCAGCCATCTGCCGTAAACCTGTCCATTAAGTTCTTAATTTCATTTCATTTGCATAGCTTCCAGTTATCTACCAAAGCTCTTAAATTCCCCTGTCTCTTTGTACATAGGAAGTATACTTGTATTAAAGCCTTTATTGACAATCCCAGTATCCAGAGTATCTGGGGGGTTTGTTTCATTTAGTGTTTCTACAGGTTATGTTAATGCTCGCCTTATACTTCATTATTTTTATTTTTAGATGAAATTGTATTTGTAAAACAGATTTTACATGTGTTAAACTAGGATAAATCATATTTTCCTGCAAGAACTCAGTAACAATAACACTCAATATCAATTTAATCTTGTTTTAGCAACTGGAATACAGCAGTTCTCCCCTCTTCCACAGGGAGTATGTCCTAAGACCCCCAGTGAATGCCTGCAACTGTAGAGAGGACAGAACTCAATATATACTTTATTTTTTTCTAGACATACATACCTATGACAAGGTGTGATTGAAAATTAGCATTGCAGGAAATTAACAACAATAACTGATGATGAAACAGAAGAATCATAATAATATACCCTAATAAGAGTTATGTGAATGTGGTCTCTCTCTCCCTCTCTCTCTCTCTCTGAAAACATGTATTGTAGTGTGCTCTTCCTTTTATACTGGTGATGATGTGACATAATTAGATGCCTATATGATATGAGTAAGTGGGGTGAATGATGCACGTACTGTGATGTGGTATTAGGCTACTATTGAACGTCATAGGATACGTCAGAAGCAGGATAATCTGCTTAGGGAGATCCCAGGTCATCAAGCTGTGATGATGTGAATGGGTGGATGTCGGGAGCAGACGATGTCAGTGAAGAATGGGCAGGCAGTGCACACAGCACAGACACAATGGACAAAAGATGATTTACGTGTAGGGCTAGACAGAGTAGCAGGAGACTTTATTATACTACACAAAATGGTGCACAATTTAAAACATAGGAATTGTGTACAGCTGGAATTTTCCATGCAATATTTTTAAACCAACTTTGGCTATGGGTAACACACTACAGAAAGCAAAGTTGTGCATAAACGGGGGCTCCTGTGATAGGAAGCTGAGCTGTGGTTCCTAAAGGCATGACTTAGCCTTTTCTTCTCAGCTCTCTCTCAGAATTTGGCAACAGTCCCTACATACAGGTCAGATAATTGTTAATTATCCTGTTAGTTATTTAATGTCCTTAAAAATGATTTGAAAATTTTCTTTTTTTTTTTTTT